>NC_039363.1:87481634-87680976 GCF_003573695.1 Papaver somniferum
ATTCATTTTCCATAATTATTTAATCATAATTTATTTTTATTTTTATTTTTTATCCGTTATATATCCTTATCGAAATTTTAGTTAATTTAAGTTCAATATGGTATTAATTTATAAATGTCAACATTACTTTATTAAAAACATTATTGTTATTATTGTCATCTATAATTATTGTTATATTATTTTTATTATTAACATTGATGATCAACTATGATTCTAACTACTCTTACAGATATTATTGAGTCCCCAAAAATATTATTAACATTTACGTAATTATAGACTGTTGATTCTACATATAAGTCAAAGTACTCGGTAAGTTTCTATGTGAGTTTCAAAATTTATTAATAATACTGATTTCACTAATTTTAGTATTGAATTGTCTACGTGTTTACTGTTTTTAGATTAATTATTCTCAAATCCTTATTAGCTAAAGTTATGGGAGTACCCTACAATTTTTACTTCATTACATACGCAAACAATCAAACAAACAAATTATTCAATCAATCAATTAAATAAATCTTTTAACTATTGATAGATTTTAGTGATTAAGATTTATCTCACAACCCAACCCAGTTCTAAACTAATTTGGTTCACCAACTGGCACTCGCTATTCCTATTGTCACCCATATAAGATCTAAAGTGAGCTCTGATACCAACATTGTAGTGCCCCCTAAGCTAGCAGCTGACTAATCCAAGAGATTAACTAAATAAAGAGGCACTACGAATCTAATTCAAATACTTAAACATTCAATTAAGAAATCTGCTACAAAATTTATCCCAAAACTAACCCCGCTCAGAATATATATACATGAACTTCTCTCAAATGATACATATATAATAGTCAATTGGTTTACAGATACAATAAACAACATAATAAACATAGCGGAAGTTAACTAATTAACGGAGTCAACACTTGTGGCTTTCGCTGCGCAACTCTGATCTGTCTCTGAAAACTGAAAGTTGGAATAACTAACATTTAACCTCTAAGTAATCATAAACAAGATTAAGAAAAACAATAATGTTCTTCCCAGACATTAAATAGTGACCAAGTCACTGAGGTACACAAACACGAATATGGACAAGCTCTTTCTTCAAGCAATGTATACTATGGTTGTGCAATTCCGAACTCGCAAATCCACACCTAATCGTAAATATGGATGTCGACAATTCCGAACTCGTAAACTGTCGACCGATATAACCATAAAAGTTGAATTCATGTAGATATAAATGCGAAAGAGCATATCCTCACAGAAGTAAACAAACATGTATATGGACAAACTCCTTCTTCAAACAATGTATACTATGGTTGTGCAATTCCGAACTCGCAAATCCACATCTAATCGTAAATATGGATGTCGACAATTCCGAACTCGCAAACTGTCGACCGATATAAGCATAAAAGCTGAATTAATGTAGATATAAATGTGAAGAAGCGTATCATATATACCACAAGTGGAAATTCGTATTTCCCATAACAATTCATATGACAAACAAACATCACAAGTCCTTTCTAAACCATGGAAAGATTTACAAAATCAACAGAAGTATAGTAATGCAATTTAAACAAAACATGGGATGCACACTAGACAATGCATGAGTTTGTTAAGCATAAACTTTTGTAAGAGAAACAACAATGGTTACAAAAGAGTCAAATGTATCCCCACCTCTTTTGATGACAAGCCACGCCTACCTCGAGATCCACGATCCGCTGGTTCGTCCTTGAATCGATCGTTGTTAATATAGACTAACTGTTAATCACACAAGAAGTCTAAGAATCTAGCCAAAAAGGCTCACACAAGAATCATACAAGTCTTTCTAATGATTCTAGGCTCATTTAAGGTTCTACATCTTTTATTTATCTATCGTTAGCATATCTAAGATTTACTAATTTAATTAGGTTGGTTCTATAGTCCATTAGATAGGTCTTATAAGTATCTACAACTTTGTAGAAGAAACCAATGGCTAAATCAGACCATAAGGGTCCAATAGATCAAAATAGAAAACTAACTATAAGCCCAAGCCCAACAAACCATCTCCATAAACTAAGGCCTGGTCAAACTGATCAGTTAACGGTCTACAACGGTCAAACAAACGGTCAGAGGATTCAACTAACAGTCAACGTCCAGGGTCAACAGTCAAAGTCTAACGTCTAAATCGGTCAACTGAGTCTGAGACTCAGTCAGGATTCATTGAGTCATGTCTAGTCAAGTCTAGCTAATGAATTAACTCTGTCAGATACACTGGGCCTACATCCTCTTCCCTCTTGCAACAATTCTACCTGATGAAGCATAAACAATCAATTCATTCATTTAAAAGTAATTTTATAACTTAATCTCAAATACAAATTCTGGAAAAGTAATTTTATAACTTAATCTCAAATACAAATTCTGGTTACCAGCAATTGCAGCTTTAAGCCTTTCATAGCAATCACTATCTACAACTCTATAATCACAATTCTTCATGAATTGCAACTTCAGGATCACAACTAAACCTAATCGTAAAAATGGATGTTGATTAAGGATTTTTCGTGGGTTGTAGTAATGAGGTTCAAACTCTTGGACTTGTGAAGGATAATTTTTTAGACTTAATAGAAAATAAATATATACAAAAAAATATTAACAATATGGGCAAGAGTACTGGGACTAAAGATTGGGCCGTTTTTTTTTCATTTTCAAATGGTTCAGAAATTAATTCTAACAATTATAGTTCAAAAACAAAACAAATATTAACTCTAGTTTATTGCCAAGATAGATTTTATAAAATATTACTTGTGTTTCTTAAGCATGGCATATCAAAAATCCCTAGGACTAAGCATACTCCATCAAATGAAATCACAAGTAATTAATTTAAAATCTTAATTCAATTAAAATTAGTGCAAAAAGTAAATAAAAGAATTAATGAAATTACCACATGGATGAAATTCGACCTCCTCCGTCGTCCCAGTGTTGGGGTTTAACTCATCATGTAGAAAACACGCTCAAAATATTTATTTATTGCTCAAATGGTGTTTACAATGGAGAGAAGAAGAGAAAATGGTGTAAAACTGTAATCTGCGACGCACAAAAAGCGTCACAGAATGAACGATAAAATACAAGTGCTTCTGATGTTTAGACTGCACTGCGACCCACGGCTGTGCGTCTTAGACATTGTTGATAAACCACTGTCCTTGCGAGTCTGTTCTTGATGTTCTTCATCATCAGCAGCAGCAGAAACAGAGTTTCATCAACTCTTGATTTCTGCTTCTCTGGACCTTCTCTCGACCCCAAACTCTCGACCCCTGGCTCACTTCAATTGTACGCGTATTTATAGTGAATTGAGGCCAAAAATACGACCATTGATTGCGTATATACTCTCTTTAATTCGATTATTCCTCGCTGCCAAAAATAGAGAAAAATTGCCATTTAAAGAATTTTCTCACGTCAACTTGCTTCCTGCACGCTCCCATTCGAATTATTCACGCCTCAACACTCTTCCAACGCCAGCAGAACTCCACCATGTACACAAGAACTTCAATTTTGCTCGTGTTATAGTACACGTGCTCTGTTTTGGGTGTGTGAATCATATCGAAAATTCCATCCAAATTTGATCGATCATGTCACCCATACTATGTTCCTTAACCTATATCACATCTCTATACCAAATTTCAGCCATTGAATCGACCCATAACCCCTTCATTTTAACGATCGAAATTCTGCCAGAACTGTTTAGAAATTTCCCGCCAAAATCGTTTCAAATGGGGAATAAACTGGTAGTCCCCTATCCAGAGTAGGGGTGCGAATAACAGCTGCCTTGGGGGTGACCTGGGGGTGCCCCTTAGTAATTAGGTTACCCCTTATCCAAAAGCGAGAGTCCGAATAACACTTGTCCTCCGGGTGCCAAAATCAACTTTTCGAGCCGAATTTTCCAAAAATGTTTATTTTCTAAAAATACATAAAAACACAATATTAGTACAAAAATAGAGTTCCAACAATACGGACACTGAGGACAAATTAGACACAAAAATGTGTCTATCAAATACCCCCAAACTTATTATTTGCTAGTCCTCGAGCAAAACTAATAAAAAAATAAATAAAACCGAGTTAATCTCGGGAGGGTTTACCAGAGGTGTGCCCACAAAACCATTACTCCAGACCCTAGCTTATCTATGCAGAACCTTGGAAGGCACTAAAGAATCTCCTTGGTTGGCATACTTATTGACTATAGGAGGAAGTACCCTGATGCGAAATTCCAATTGTTGTACACGAGTTTGCACTCAAGCATACTAAAATTCATATAAAGTGACAGAGCACTACTCAGATAGTTGCACTATGGACATCATATTCGGAGTCAAACTAATCATATGGATAGAAAAAGGAGATGGAAATAGAAAAATGTAGATGGTTTTGATGTTAACCAAATGATCGATGTTTCACATATCTGTCTGAAGACCACTGCCAGAATGAACCTATCCTAATGGACTGAGATACCGGTATGACTAATATCAACACAACTGGCATATACAAGGGAACTAGTGGTCAATAACTTAAATCTAGATCAACAAATTGGCAAATACAAGGGAACCAGCAGTTGACTACACAGAACAATAACAATTTTTTTTTTTAACTTAACGGCATGAATATATCTTTTTGATCCAAGCGCATGCTTCTTGTCAGCAGATTACACGATAGTTCCCACGGGTCCTGCATTCCACGCTTGCTTAGGCGACGGAAACAGGGAGAACACACGCATATTGTTATCCAAGTGTTAATACTTCTTCCGATTGGTCTAACTGGTCCGGTCTTTCTCTCTTTTTTTTTTTTTTAGTAACTCAGTCACTCTAATTCACCCTAGCAATGGTAACAACTTGAATCGTGTTCCCCACCTAATCACTTAGAGAAACATAGTTTAAAATAAAAAAAAGAAATGAAAAGGACTCAACGAGATATGGTGCAACTATCATGTTATTTCTAACACCTGAGCTCTGTGCTTTTATGAATAGACTCTTTCGATGTTTCCATCTAATCAGATTGGTTCCTCAACTCCTATAACCAAGATGTTCCCATCCACTTAGATTGGTTAGTGCAAACCTTAATAGGCATAAATTTCTAGGCTCTGGAGTTTACTAATTGCAACTAAAAAGTTTCTCCAATACCCCCAAACTTAAATCTAACATTGTCCTCGATGTTCTAAAGATAAAATTAAAAGCATGAACAAGGAGAAATTGTTACCACTTGAAGAAAAAGAGTTAAGGAAAGATATTACCATGTTGCATGAGCATGGGTTACCTCCCAAGAAGTGCTAAGTTTAAAGTCTTCAGCCAGACTTAGGAAAGGATTAGTCAACTCGAACCGTATAACAGTAGCCGGAATAACTGTGGGTCTTCAAAACCAAAAAGTATTACCCACAAGAAGAGGAAACTGTAACAGACCAAAAAGATACCGAACATACCCTTGTTTAAGACAACTACATCTAGTTGTGGCTCAGGTTCAGGTTCTATAACTGGGTCTAGATAACAGGTTTTCAACGGTTGGATTTCCTCAAAGGCATTCTGAAGATCAGGTTGAAGAGTCTGGAAGTACTCAAGTAAGAACTTAGAAGCGCATAACAAAATCCTGAATAACTGGGGATCCTCTAAGTCAATCATATTTGACCCACACAGCTGACCACAATGAAAGAGGTGGTCTTCCTTAAGAAAATGTGTCGACCCTAATATCCTAAAGTAATTAGGTTTAGTCTCAAAACTTAATAACCGACACATCTGAAAATCATATGTTCCCACATTTGGAAGAAAACTATTTGGTGGGAAAACAAAGTCAATAAGGGTATCATAGCCTGGGCTAACCACATCAACCAGAGGATGGGTTTCTAATGACTGAACTGCTTTCTGGACATTATTAGGTTCGGGAAAACGTGTATGGAGATAATCTTGAACGATGGTTGAGGCACAAATGTCAAGCCCTACACGAGGGAACTTTCTAAGAGTTAAAGGTAAAGCACAGGGAGAATGATAATCACCCCCAAACTTAGAGTTTTGTGTGTCTCTAGGTAGACTGACTACAATTTCCCTAATTTCTAGATCATCGGAATCCTGAAAATGGTCAATTGCTTCTGTTAGGTCATACTCAGGTGATGCATCCTCACTCATATTTAAAAGCTCTACGAGTTCATCTTCTTCGTCTAAGACTATTGTTTCTAAATCACTAGACTCTAAAACATTATTCTCAGAATAAACTCGTTCCTCTAAATCATTATCGACTTTGTAAACAGGAAATACTACATCGTCTAAAACGAGGGTATCTCTAGTCAAATCCTCGTCCTTTTGAATAGGTGAATAATCATTAAAATTATTTAGATTTGAACTAGATATAATATTATCATTGTAAAGCTCAATTGGAGTAACCATTTCCTGATCACTATTCCTACATAAGTATGATTCTCCATTAACACTATCCTCATCATAATAACATGAAAAAGATCGAACCTCATCAAAACAAGTAGTGTTACCAATTCTAACCTCGTCATCTTGATTATGAAAATAACTATCCTCATTTTTAAGGGTATTATTGGAAACACTATATTGGAAAGTAAGATTATTTCGAGCAAGTCTTTCGTTCGTCTCAGCCATCAGCTTGAGGGATTCCTCTATAGAAAGTTCACTCATTATTGTAGTTCTTTCGTCTATAATTACACTATTCATCTCAGCTAACTTACGCGTCGACTCAGCTAACTCCCTGAGGGACTCTTCTAAAGGAGGAATAGGAACAGAGGGATCATAAAAAGGACTACTTTTCAATAGTTTGATTGTATCCTCTAGAGACGAAGAACTGGTACTATAATCTTCTTGCTCGTAAGACTGATGCATGTGTGGATAGTAATTGGGCTCACCAGGGTATGACCCATATCCTTCCAAATGATGGCGTTCCCAACCACTATTCCCAACATGGTCATAGAAAGGATGATGTCCATATTCAAATTCAGGTCGATAATCATTGTATTGGCTTCTATCATACCAGTTCGACATTCTTAATTGCAAGGGAATTCTACACAATCACAAACAAGGCTGACTCGACCAAATCAAACCTATAAAATATAGCAAACAACAAGCATGATGGCTCCACTTAGATTGTTTCTAGACCAGCTTCTAATCCTTCGAAAGGGAATTCGTTACAATTTAAGAAAACCCCTCTGGGATCAATCTGAGTCAAAGTAAGTTGAATTGAGGCGAGGGAAGCTCAGTGGAGCTTTCCCAAGGCCTCACCGCTATCACAAGGCGGCGCAGTCACGCATTCAACTCACAGAAACCATCATGAACTTCGAAGTATGCTAAAAGAGTAACCAATATTTTTCGAACGACTTTCCTACCAAGCTCGTTACCCTATCGGTCTCGTTCTAATCAAATTTTAAGCTTGGGTTCGCGTTAGGTTTCGTTTTCCTAAGGCGGGAAAGAAGGGAACGGTGATGAAATCCGAACCCTTATCTTGTATTGGCCAGGCCTTGCCCTTTACTAGGAATTTAAAAACAGTCCAAATTCGTCCTCAATCGATGAATCACCTTAAGGAATACAGTAACTCGCTTACAGGAGATTCGCGAGTGTTTTGATGGACTTACCTCCCGTACCAGACGGGGGATGAACCGTTGAAGTCGACTCGAGCCACGACTCCTATGTCATGTACGAACCCGAGGGGCCAAGACGATATAGTAGTCGTCGTCCTTCCCTGCACACAGTTTATATATAATTTTTTTATATATATATATAACCCTTCCGTAGGGTTTAAAATTAAAATAAATTGTCCAAAGTCCAGTCCAAAGAAAATAAATACAAAAAATAATAATAATAATTACAAAATAAAATAAAAATGGAAAGTCTCTAAAAAAATAAAAAATAAAAAATTCTCTCTCTTTTTTTTTCTCTCTTTTTTCTTTTTTCTTTTGCTTTGTCTTTTTTCCTTCTCTTTTAGCTTTAAGCTTTGATTCCAAGATCTTTAGTATCCAACTTCAAACCTGTAATACAAAGACACAACCAAAGAGACGTAAAAAGAACAAATGGAATAATAAAAAATAATAAAAACCTAAAAATTCTACCTAAGCACAAATCCGCGTCGGCGGCGCCAAAATGATTAAGGATTTTTCGTGGGTTGTAGTAATGAGGTTCAAACTCTCGGACTTGTGAAGGATAATTTTTTAGACTTAATAGAAAATAAATATATACAAAAAATATTAACAATATGGGCAAGAGTACTGGGACTAAAGATTCGGCCGTTTTTTTTTTCATTTTCAAATGGTTCAGAAATTAATTCTAGCAATTATAGTTCAAAAACAAAACAAATATTAACTCTAGTTTATTGCCAAGATAGATTTTATAAAATATTACTTGTATTTCTTAAGCATGGCATATCAAAAATTCCTAGGACTAAGCATACTCCATCAAATGAAATCACAAGTAATTAATTTAAAATCTTAATTCAATTAAAATTAGTGCAAAAAGTAAATAAAGGAATTAATGAAATTACCAGATGGATGAAATTCGACCTCCTCCGTCGTCCCAGTGTTGGGGTTTAACTCATCATATAGAAAACACGCTCAAAATATTTATTTATTGCTCAAATGGTGTTTACAATGGAGAGAAGAAGAGAAAATGGTGTAAAACTGTAATCTGCGACGCACAAAAAACGTCACAGAATGAACGATAAAATACAAGTGCTGCTGATGTTTAGACTGCACTGCGACCCACGGCTGTGCGTCTTAGACACTGTTGATAAACCACTGTCCTTGCGAGTCTGTTCTTGGTGTTCTTCATCATCAGCAGCAGCAGAAACAGAGTTTCATCAACTCTTGATTTCTGCTTCTCTGGACCTTCTATCGACCCCAAACTCTCGACCCCTGGCTCACTTCAATTGTACGTGTATTTATAGTGAATTGAGGCCAAAAATACGACCATTGATTGCGTATATACTCTCTTTAATTCGATTATTCCTCGCTGCCAAAAATAGAGAATAATTACCATTTAAAGAATTTTCTCACGTCAACTTGCTTCCTGCACGCTCCCATTCGACTTATTCACGCCTCAACACTCTTCCAACGCCAGCAGAACTCCACCATGTACACAAGAACTTCAATTTTGCTCGTGTTACAGTACACGTGCTCTGTTTTGTGTGTGTGAATCATATCGAAAATTCCAGCCAAATTTGATCGATCATGTCACCCATACTATGTTCCTTAACCTATATCACATCTCTATACCAAATTTCAGCCATTGAATCGACCCATAACCCCTTCATTTTAACGATCGAAATTCTGCCAGAACTGTTTAGAAATTTCCCGCCAAAATCGTTTCAAATGGGGAAGAAACTGGTAGTCCCCTATCCAGAGTAGGGGTGCGAATAACAGCTGCCTTGGGGGTGACCTGGGGGTGTCCCTTAGTAATTAGGTTACCCCTTATCCAAAAGCGAGAGTCCGAATAACACTTGTCCTCTGGGTGCCAAAATCGACTTTTCGAGCCGAATTTTCCAAAAATGTTTATTTTCTAAAAATACATAAAAACACAATATTAGTACAAACTTAGAGTTCCAACTATACGGACATTGAGGACAAATTAGACACAAAAATGTGTCTATCAGATGTCGACAATTCCGAACTCGCAAACTGTCAACCGATATAAGCATAAAAGCTGAATTCATGTAGATATAAATGTGAAGGAGCGTATCCTATATACTACAAGTGGAAATTCGTATTTCCCGTAACAATTCATATGACAAACAAACATCACAAGTCCTTTCCAAACCATGGAAATATTAACAAAATCAACAGAATTATAGTAATGCAATTTAAACAAAACATGGGATGCACACTAGACAATGCATGAGTTTGTTAAGCATAAACTTTTGTAAAAGAAATAACAATGGTTACAAAAGAGTCAAATGTATCCCCACCTCTTTTGATGACAAGCCACGCCTACCTCGAGATCCACGATCCGCTGGTTCGTCCTTGAATTGATCGTTGTTAATATAGACTAACTGTTAATCACACAAGAAGTCTAAGAATCTAGCCAAAAAGGCTCACACAAGAATCATACAAGTCTTTCTAATGATTCTAGGCCCATTTAAGGTTCTACATCTTTTATTTATCTATCGTTAGCATATCTAAGGTTTACTAATTTAATTAGGTTGGTTCTATAGTCCATTAGATAGGTCTTATAAGTATCTACAACTTTGTAGAAGAAACCAAGAGCTAAATCAGACCATAAGGGTCCAATAGATCAGAATAGAAAACTAACTATAAGCCCAAGCCCATCAAACCATCTCCATAAACTAAGGCCTAGTCAAACTGATCAGTTAACGGTCTACAACGATCAAACTAACGGTCACAGGGTTCAACTAACAGTCAACGTCCAAGTTCGGGTCAAAGTACAGGGTCAATAGTCAAAGTCTAAAGTCTAAATCGGTCAACTGAGTCTGAGACTCGGTCGGGATTCATTGAGTCATGTCTAGTCAAGTATAGCTAATGAATTAACTCAGTCAGATACACTGGGCCTACATGCTCTTCACTCTTACAACAATTCTACCTGACTAAGCATAAACAATCAATTCATTCATTTAAAAGTAACTTTATAACTTAATCTCAAATACAAATTCTGCTTACCAGCAATTGCAGCTTTAAGCTTTTCATAGCAATCACTATCTACAACTCTATAATCACAATTCTTCATGAATTGCAACTTCAGGATCACAACTAAACCAACTTAATCACTAGTCTTCCCAAACTGCAAGACTATTTCCCCAACTGAATGACCACTAGCACAACAACTCCAGTACAATAACTATTTCATTCATCATATAAAACCACCCCATGTACAATCATATCTTCATTGTAAACACATTCACTCAAACTCAATAACAGTTAACAATAATGGTAACCACCAACACAAGTTCATGCTATCTTGTCCACCAGTACAACCTCATGCCTTCAACTTCTAGCATGTCTTCTCTAGAACAACTATTGTACTTCATACGTACCACCATCTCAGCTCTGTCAACCAATACTTGCAACTCCAATTACACCTCAAGTCAACATCACCCAATTATCAGTTAAGCTCATTCTAAGAATTCTATCTCTTCACTAGACTGAAATTGCAACCCTAACAACTTAATTGTATCTGCTCCAATATCCACAACTCAACAACATATTAACTTGGAAAACTTCCATCCATAATGACTTAACAACTCAGATGCATTACCACCAGTCCTATAAATGCAACTTCTTAAGTCAAACAACAACACATTTATTTCTTGCCTGCACAATCTGTAAATTCATTAACATTATTCACAAGAACTGCAATATTCTCCATCAGTACTACTATAACTGCCATACCAATCAATACACAACCATCTACAATCAAAATTCAGTTCTAATTCTAAACTTATTCTCCATTTCAGTTTCCATTTCACCTGCACAACTCATTCATCATTATTTGTAACTACTCAGTTCAATAACAAGATCTTAAACCTTCTTGATTTCCACTAACACCTTTCCCATAATATTTACAGCAAACACAAACCCAATCCTTCCCAACATCAGACTCAAACAACAATCATTTAGTCTATCTAAAACAACTTCAACATCAATAGTTCATAATACCCAACTTATTCAACCACAAAGACCACACCATCATCTCCAACACCATATACTTCTCATTTTCCCTGTAATTCACTACAGTTCACAGTTCTAATCCATGTTCTTCTCAACAACAAAATTCTAAAACAATCATATAAACTCGATAATTTATAAGCATTCAAATTAAGATACTGAAATTGAGACAATATAGAGGCTTACCCAATATCTAGCACTCTCTAAATTGTTACTTCACCATTCACTTCAATTGAAACCCAGAATTATTTGTGCAGACCGGAAATAAATCACCAGCGCCAAATTCATCACCTGAGATTAATACTTCATCTGCAACCCCACTGTAATCCTCTCAACCATCTAAACCCATCTTTTATCTCATCTGATTTCTTTACTGTTTCAACAAAATCCCTTATTCTTAATTTTGGGAAAACAGGACACAACCCTAATTCTGCAAATCATCAACAGAACCGCTTCACATCATTAATTCATCAATACCCATCTCAAATCTTCTTTCTCAGTAATGAATTACATCTTCTAACGCTTCTCCAAGTTATTCTTATGAACCCTAGATTACTGACTCTTCACTGCGATTTGAGAACCACTTGCTAAAACATCTTCCTGGGTACAACAATGAATACCCATCCTTAATCTTCCTCCTATTATTTCGATGACAAGCCACGCCTACCTAGAGATCCAAGATCCGATGGTTCGTCCTTGAATTGATTGTTGTTAATATAGACTAACTGTTAATCACACAAGAAGTCTAAGAATCTAGCCAAAAAGGCTCACACAAGAATCATACAAGTCTTTCTAATGATTCTAGGCCCATTTAAGGTTCCACATCTTTTATTTATCTATCGTTAGCATATCTAAGGTTTACTAATTTAATTAGGTTGGTTCTATAGTCCATTAGATAGGTCTTATAAGTATCTACAACTTTGTAGAAGAAACCAATGGCTAAATCAGACCATAAGGGTCCAATAGATCAAAATAGAAAACTAACTATAAGCCCAATCCCAACAAACCATCTCCATAAACTAAGGCCTGGTAAAACTGATCAGTTAATGGTCTACAACGGTCAAACAAACGGTCAGAGGGTTCAACTAACAGTCAACGTCCAGGGTCAACAGTCAAAGTCTAACGTCTAAATCGGTCAACTGAGTCTGAGACTCAGTCAGGATTCATTGAGTCATGTCTAGTCAAGTCTAGCTAATGAATTAACTCAGTCAGATACACTGGGCCTACATCCTCTTCCCTCTTGCAACAATTATACCTGATGAAGCATAAACAATCAATTCATTCATTTAAAAGTAATTTTATAACTTAATCTCAAATACAAATTCTGGAAAAGTAATTTTATAACTTAATCTCAAATACAAATTCTGCTTACCAGCAATTGCAGCTTTAAGCCTTTCATAGCAATCACTATCTACAACTCTATAATCACAATTCTTCATGAATTACAACTTCAGGATCACAACTAAACCAACTTAATCGTCTTCCCAAACTGCAAGACTATTTCCCCAACTGAATGACCACTAGCACAACAACTCCAGTACAATAACTATTTCATTCATCATATAAAACCACCCCATGTACAATCATATATTCATTGTAAACACATTCACTCAAACTCAATAACAGTCAACAATAATGGTAACCAACAACACAAGTTCATGCTATCTTGTCCACCAGTACAACCTCATGCCTTCAACTGCTAGCATGCCTTCTATAGAACAACTATTGTACCTCATACGTACCACCATCTCAGCTCTGTCAACCAATACTTGCAACTCCAATTACACCTCAAGTCAACATCACCCAATTATCAGTTAAGCTCATTCTCAGGATTCTATCTCTTCACTAGACTGAAATTGCAACCCTAACAACTTAATTGTATCTGCTCCAATAGCCACAACTCAACAACATATTAACTTGGAAAACTTCCATCCATAATGACTTAACAACTCAGATGCATTACCACCAGTCCTATAAATGCAACTTCTTAAGTCAAACAACAACACATTCATTTCTTGCCTGCACAATCTGTAAATTCAGTAACATTATTCACAAGAACTGCAATATTCTCCATCAGTACTACTATAACTGCCATACCAATCAATACACAACCATCTACAATCAAAATTCAGTTCTAATTCTAAACTTATTCTCCATTTCACCTGCACAACTCATTCATCATTATTTGTAACTACTCAGTTCAATAACAAGATCTTAAACCTTCTTGATTTCCACTAACACCTTTCCCATAATATTTACAGCAAACACAAACCCAATCCTTCCCAACATCAGACTCAAACAACAATCATTTAGTCTATCTAAAACAACTTCAACACCAACAGTTCATAATACCCAACTTATTCAACCACAAAGACCACACCATCATCTCCAACACCATATACTTCTCCTTCTCCCTGTAATTCACTACAGTTCACAGTTCTAATCCATGTTCTTCTCAACAACAAAATTCTCAAACAATGAATACCCATCCTTAATCTTCCTCCTATTATTTCGATTTCATCTTCAATTTCACAAGAACCCCAGAAAACCCTAATCTTAATTCACTTCCTCCTTCGATTTTGAATCAACAACAGATCTCATCACCATCACCTACTGATCCCTTTCTCATACGCTTCTTCACATGATCTTATAACTCCTATTTGATCTCTCAAAACTCGAACAGAAAAAGAATGGAGGAAAAACAGAGAAGAGGCAGAAGAAGGAAGAAGAAACGAGAAGAGAAGAAGAATGAAGAAAGAAGAAGAAATATAATAAGTTTATCTTCATGGTTCGGTTGGGGATAAGGTCATGGATACTGATAAAGGAAACCATCACTTGGATATGGGAATCCCGGGTCGGTCCATTATGAAAAAGTTTGTTTTACCCTTCATACATCTTAGATGATATATTCTTCGTCCGACATCCGACTAAGACGTTCGAGTAGTCCATTCTGCATAACTTTTCGAGACATGTACAACACTACTAGTTTCGTATCTAGATCGTTGTTAGATTAATTCCTATTAGTTAACGTTCGTGTTAAACTAATTATCGGTTAATACGTCTCTTGACTGGTCTAATTGCGTTGACGCCCTTGAGGGTCCTTACATTTTCAGACTAGTGTGAAAGCTTGTATTATACCACCATTCTGCTAGAGCTAACCACTGGCTCCATTTGCTGGGTTTATGTCCAGTGAGACGTCTCAATTAAGTTTCCAAGCATGCAATGACTTTTTCAGTTTGGCCATCTGTTTGAGGATGATATGCAGTGCTTAAGTTCAGATTGGTACCCAAAGCTTTGAAGAGATCCTGCCAAAAGTTGTTGGTGAAGACTTTGTCTCTATATGACACTATGGAGGAAGGCAAGTCATGCAATTTGAACACTTGAGAAAGAACATCATGGGCGATTGAGGAAGTTGTGTATGGATGAGACAGATCTAAAAAATTAGCAAATTCAGTCAGCTTGTCTACAATGACAAGTATGACACTCTTCTTGTTGCTGACAGGTAAGCCCTTTATGAATTTCATGGTGATATGTTGCCATGGTTGATCAGGTATAGGAAGAGGCTGGAGAAGACCTGCAAAGTTGGTGGTATCACCTTTGTTTCTTTGGAAGATATCACAGTGAGAGACAAACATCACTACGTCTTTGTGCATACCCTTCCAGTAAAAATGACTTCTATCCCTCACAAAAATTTCTTGAATGCCAGAATGGCCACCAATGGCAGAAGCATGTAGAGAAGTTAAGAGTGTTTGTCTTGTATTGCTTCCAGTACCAATGTATAACTTGTGCTTGTATCTTAAGATACCATTCTCATAAGTATAATTAGGAATGATGAGAGGGTTGAGGATAAGGGCAGAGATAAGTTGGTTGGCTTGAGGGTCATTAATATAGCTATCTCTGACATCTTGAACCCAACTTGGTGTAGAGATTGACAAGGAATTGCAAGTAGCAGTCTCCATCGGCCTTCTTGAGAGAGCATCAGCCACCATGTTCTCACTTCCTTTCTTGTACTGAATGTCATAGTTGAAACCCAATAATTTGATCAACCATTTTTGCTGGAATGATGTTGTAAGCTTTTGCTCTGGGAAGTATTTGAGGCTTTGATGATCAGTTCTAATGGTGAATCTTTTTCCTTGTAAGTAATGCCTCGATCTCTGAACAACCATAACTATGGCAAAAAAATCCTTTTCATAAGTTGAGAGAGTTGTTGTTCTTTGACCCAAGGGCTTACTATAATAAGCAATAGGCATGCCTTCTTAAAGTAGAACTGCACCAAGACAAGAGTCACTGGCATCACTTTCTACAAAAGGTTTTGTAAAGTCAGGGAGAGCCATGATAGGAGTGTTGCACATAGCAGTCTTGAGATGTTCAAAAGCAGTAGTAGCAGTTGAGCTTCAATGGAATGCATTCTTCTTAAACAATGCAGTGAGAGGTCTGCTGATTGAGCTGTAACCTTGAACAAACTTTCTATAATAGCCTATGAGGCCAAGGAGTCCTCTAAGTTCCTTGATATTTGTAGGAAGTGGCCAATTTTTTATGCAGTCAATCTTGGCAGGATTAGCACTAACTCCCTCAGTCGTGATGATGTGACCCAGATATTCCAATGAGGATTTCCCAAAACTGCATTTAGACATCTTAGCAAATAGTTGATGTTGACTGAGTAAGGAGAAGACAATCTTGAGATGTTCCAATTGTTCAGTCATGCTAGAGTTGTAAATCAGTATATCATCAAAGAAGACCAACACAAATTTTCTCAAATATGGTTGAAAATTTGCATTCATTAAAGCTTGGAATGTAGAAGGTGCATTGGTTAGACCAAATGGCATGACTTTAAACTCATAGTTACCTTGATGAGTTCTAAATGTTGTTTTGAATATATCCAAATCATGGATTCTGATTTGATGATAACCAGCTCTTAAATCAATCTTGGAGAAAACTGCATAGCCACATAACTCATCTAACAGTTCATCCACAATAGGAATGGGAAATTTATATTTAATGGTGATGTTGTTTAATTTCCTATAATCAACACAAAGTCTTCATGTGTTATCTTTATTCTTCACAAGAATAATGGGAGATGCAAAAGGGATGTGACTTAGCTGGATAATGCCAGAATGGAGCATTTCCTTGAAAATATGTTCAAATCCATATTTTTGAATATAAGGGTATTTGTAGGATCTCAGGTTAACAGGTGTAGAATTAGGCTGAAGAGTGATTTTATGATCCAAACTTCTTTTAGGTGGGAGCTGAGTAGGTTCATGAAATATGTCTTGGAATTCAGTCAGCAATGGTAGTAATATTGGAGGAGTGGTGGGTGTGGGTCAGAAGAAATAGAGAATAAGTGGCCCACCAGGCCATGAGAAGAAGTAGAAAAAAAAATCTAGCTGCTGAACTACTCATCTGAAGTAAAGTAGGCTTAGGAGAAATACCTTGAAGTGTAATTTGCTTCTTGTGATGTGTGAAAGAAACACTTAGCTTAGAAAAATTGAAAAGAACATCACCCAAAGTATTAAGACAATCTGCACCAATGACAATGTTACAACCACTTAAAGGTAAAATCCTCAGGTTGTCCACAAAGTGGTGGCCCTGCATGCTCCATTGCAGGTTTGAGCAAATGCCAGTACCGACTGTCTTCTCTCCATTGGCCATAGTGACCATTATTGGTTTAGTTGGTTCAATGAAGCATTGAAAGGAAGTAGCTAAGGCACTATCAATAAAACTTTTTGTGGTTCCAGTGTCAATGAGGATAGATACTTTCTGGTTGTGAAGAATACCAGGAATTCTAATTGTCTCACCAGTTGCATTTCCTGTGAGTGCATGAAGCGAAATCTCAACCTCGGAGTGAACTGGATATTCTTGAGCTTCTTCAAATATTTCTTCCTTTTCCTCATTGTCATGAGTCTCAGCATTATACATATGCAGCATGTAAACTTTTTGTTTTCCTTTACGTAAATGCCCCTGGTTTGTAAACAACATCACAATTATAGCATAACCCTTGAGCTCTTCTTTTGTCCATATCCTCCTGAGAAAGTCTTTTTATAATTGGGTTTGGAGGGTTGGCCTTTGGTGGAGGGTTGAAGAAGGATTTTGGGGTTGCAGATAGAGACTTAGGGGAAGTAAGAATTGGTTTAGGTGACAATGGTGCAAAAGAGTATTGTCTGTTGGTGGTAAAATTAGCTGAGAAAGATTTATTGAATGACTTAGAAGCTGTATAGGCCAAATGGAGTTTTTTTTCTTGTAATCTGGCCAAATTGAAAGTGTTAGAGCATTGCTCGGTCGAACTCGCATGCGTTGCTATCTCAAGCATGTTTGCCAATGGTAGTGATCAAAACTATAAGTCTTGATTTCTAGTCTATTATAGCTAAGTCGCGGACTAGGATAGAAAGTTTAGTTGAGCTCAAGGACTTCATGGCGATTCATCATACAAGAAAAAGAACTACTCAAGGAACCCGTAGAACTTCTCGAGAAAAAGGTATGTGAAGACTTGAACTTATCTGTCACTCAAAAGTCTATCTACTCTATCTCCTACTCTTTGATACAAGAAGTCGTATGCTATATATATAGACTTGGGTTATACACATTTGGTATTTCGAGCCGAGTATACCTCGCCTATCTATATCTCGAAATATGTGTTGGTAATCTTTTTGCTTCGATCAAGTTTATATTTACCTAGTGACGAAAGTCATGATATGTTTCAATCACTTTGAAAATTACTTTGACGAGAAATGGTGTAACAACTATAGAACGTCCTCTAAGAATGTTTCAATGATTGAAATGAGAGTTTAGATTACATAACCAATGGTGGACATCAGCATTATTGTGGAAACACATTTATGTATAAGTCTTATCCCTTGAACCAAAGTTTGCGACTTTGTTGATCAAGAGAACCGGAAGAATGGTGTGAGCCAAGTCCGCGAACTTCCAAAGTTCTCAAACCCGAGAATTTCTGCTAGAGTTGACAAACAATTTGAGTGAAGCTAAGTCCGCGAACCGGCGAAGTTCTCAAACCCGAGAATTTCTGCTGGAGTTTGTAGACTCTGTCCGGTAACTTAAGTACGCGAACCTAGTCTGCGAACATGAGAAGGTTATAAATCTGAAGTTGATTTCTGAACTTAAACTTTAAAAATACTAAGGAATGCAGTTTGTAAACCGTGTCTATAAAATTTCATGAACCGATTCAAGTGAATCAAATCATCTTTGCTTCAATTGTGTCTTGTGTAGTACATGCGATTTCCTTGCAATTGAACTACTCTCTAACTAGTTCATTTGAAGTCATTTGAACTAGTTATGGTGAAGAAGAACATGGTTGATATGAAATGCTCATATGGCTAACCTTTTGGTTAACTATTGTTGAACCAACAAGTGCATATGTTTGGGTACGGTTAACAAACCTAGAAGCGTGCATTGTCAAGTGTGTGTAACAAGCTAAGTTTTTGATCTAACGGTTGAGAAATATTAGCTTGAATCTAAATCAGGTTTTCATCTAACAGTGAAGATTGAATGCTTTGTTACTAATCTAACATTGATTGCAAACCCTGATTTGAAAGACTATATAAATGAGACATCTAGTATTGTGCAAAACTAATCCCCACGCCTTATTGTGATACTAGTTTGCGTGCTAGAGTCGATTCTCCTATAACCTTTGGTTTTCTTCTTCTAAAACCAGGTTAACGACTTAAAGACTTCATTGGGATTGTGAAGCCATACCGATACTACTTTTATCGTAGTTGTGTGATCTGATCTTCCATCTTCTATGGTACGAGTACAATCAGATTGAACTACTCAAGGAACCAGTGAAACTTCTCGACAAAAAGGTATGTGAAGACTTGAATTTATCTGTCACTCAAAAGTCTATCTACTTTATCTCCTACTTCTTGAGACAAAAAGTCGTATGCTATATATAGACTTAGATTATACACATTTGGTATTTCGAGCCGAGAATACCTCGCCTATCCATATCTCGAAATATGTTTTGGTAAGCGTTTCGCTTCGACCATGTTTATCTTTACCTAGTGACGTAAGTCATGATATGTTTCAATCACTTTGAAAATTGCTTTGACGAGAAATGGTGTATCAACTATATAACGTCCTCTAAGAATGTTTCAATGGTTGGAACAAGAGTTTAGATTACATAACCAATGATGGACATAAGTATTGTTGTGGAAACACATATGTGCATATATCCTATCCCTTGAACCAAAGTTTGTTAACTTTGTTAATCAAGAGAAACCGGAAGAATGGCTTGTTGCCAAGTCTACGAACTCAGTCCGCGAACTGCCGAACTTCTCATCCCGAGAAATTCTGATGGAGTTGACAAACTTGTTGCGTGTGTACCAGTCCACGAACCGACGGAAAATCTTTGCCGATATTTTCTGCTGGAGTTTGTAAACTCTGCCCGGTTGCTTAAGTCCGCGAACCTAGTGTGCGAACTTAAGAAGGTTATATATCTGAAGATGATTTCTGAACTTAAACTTATAAAGACTAAGGAATGAAATTTGCAAACTGTGGCTATAAAGTTCATGAACCGATTTGAGTGAATCAAATCATCTTTGCTTCAATTGTGTCTTGTGTAGTACATAATATTTCCCTGCAATTGAACAACTCTCTAACTAGTTCATTTGAGTCATTTCAACTAGTTATGGTGGAGAATAATATGGTTGCTACGAAATGATCATGTGGCTAACCTTTTTGTTAACTATTGTTGAACCAACAATATACACGTTTGGGTACGGTTAACAAACCTATAAGCATGCATTTCATTTGTGTATAACAATCTAAGTTTTCGATCTAACGGTTGAGAAATATTAGCTTGAATCTAAATCAGGTTTTCATCTAACGGTGGATATTGTTTGCTTTGTGACCAAGGCGAAACCCTGATTTGAAAGACTATATAAGGGGACATCTATCAACTCTGCAAATCTAATCCCCACATTTCACGTGTCAAAACCTGCGATTTTTGGTCGTAGAAACTCTTAGTTGTGGGTGAGATCAGCTAAGGGAATCAAGTGCGCAGTATCCTGCTGGGATCAGTGGTGTATGAGCATAACTGTATCTTGGATCAGTGGGAGATTTATTTGGGTTCAACTACAGTCCAGCCCGAAGTTAGCTTGGACTAGGCTAGTGTCTGTAGCGGTTTAACACAGTGTGTGTTCAATCTGGACTAGGTCTCAGGGTTTTTCTGCATTTGTGGTTTCCTTGTTAACAAAATTCTGGTGTCTGTGTTATTTCTATTTCCGCATTAAATCGTTTATCTTTATAATTGAAATAATACAGGTTGTGCGTTGTAGATCATCAATTAGAATATCCAACCTTTGGTTGTTGATTTAAATTGATTGATCCTTGGATATTGGTCTTTGGTACCATCCAAGTTATTACTTGTGTTTGATTAAAGACTCGCTGATTTCTATTAGTTCGAGTAAATCAAAACAAGAGAGAGATATTAACTCCTTGAGATAATTTTACCTAGATTGAGTCTGACTGTCTAGTTGATTCTCTAGAAAGTAATTCGAAGTTAGTCCATACAGATTGCTAAGCGAAATATTGGGTGGTGTTGTTAGACCCCCGCTTTTTCAATTGGTATCAGAGCGGGCAAACACCTCAAACCTTATAAGTTTGTCTTTGTTCGATCCTCAAAAGTCTATTCCTATGGGAAATCTTTTTGAGAGGCTTTCTTGTAGCATCTGTAACGCACACCAGAGTTCCTTAAAGGTTGTTCAGAGATTATCACACTTCATTCATATGGAAGCACGTGATAATCCTATACCATCTAGCATGTTATTAAATCTAGATGTGAAGAACGATCTAAAGAAAAGAATAAAAATAATTTTCGAGGAAAACATGGTCAACGCTCATGGGTATGGACTCTCACAAGAATTACTCTTAATCTCTTTGAGGAATACTACCATAAAGGTTCCATTGACAAGGAGCTGTTTAGAGCGTTTGAAAGTTTTTTGCAATTCTTAGAAAAGCTTAATTCCATAGAGAATTTGAATTGTTCTGACAAGATTTTTGTGCCTGTCAGATCATTTTCTAATGATGCACAAATTGTTCTCAACACCGATTCATGTGGAGCCGATAAAAAGGATTCGTATGAATTAGGCAGAGGAACCATTTGTCAGAAAAGGTCATCTCCTTGTCATAAGAAAAAGAACCCACACGACTCTAAGTATTATCATTATGATTATACTCCTGAATCTAGGTACAAATATCAACCAGAAAAATTGCATTGGAAATTCTATGCAGTTTCCAGCACCTGATTTCAGGATTGGCTCTACCCCATTTGTATATACCTTGAAATGGGGCAAGTAACAGGTTGATTTTTGTTTTAATCTCTCTTTTCTTATGTTCTTGTGATAAGAGATTTTCAGTAGGTACTTCTTCTTTTGTTGTCTGCACCTTTAAGGAAATCCTACTCCTCAAATGGGTCACAGCTCGTGCACGGGTCAAAGCCCATGTAGGGTATATAAAAGAAGTTCGCGGACGTCTTCATCTTCTCAAACAGTCCGCGTACGTGAACCTCTAGGGGTTTTTTTTTTCTCCATCAAAGCTTCTTTGGAGAAATCAAAAGGAAGGGTTTTCAAGGCTCACTTCAAGTAAGTATTTTCCTCTTGATCTTTGTTTATTTCTAGATCTATGATAAATTCTAGAAACTCAAAAAGGAGTTCAAAAAGCTCAAATTTCCCTAGCCTGAATTCTCCTAGAATTATATTTGTGAATGAGTCTTGTGATAGGGTGTTTGATAAGATTGCCTCAAAAGGGTTCATTCTAGAAAAGAGATTGGATTTCTCTAGTGGGCATGAAGAGGATTTGGCTTACTATAAAAAATTCAAGATTGGAAATATTTTTGATGGTCTTGGTGAAGGATGTGATTCTCTCACAAAGATTTTCTATGCCAACATTCATGTTGTTGATTACAACAAGATGGAATTCAAATCCATAATTGGTAGAGAAGGGTTTCTTGTTGATAGAGAATTAATTTCAAGGATTACCGAAATACCGTTGGGGAACGTACGGCTACCTAGACCTAGTCATGAACGTCGGTCGTGTGATGATATCTCAATTGGACTTTGTGGAAAGAAGGTTATTTGAAGTCAAGGAAAGTTCCATACTAATGATCTTAGTATTGCGTTATTGGCTTTTTGAAACTTGGTATCCCCAACCTTTGTCTCTCCACAATTGAAAATTCTTGGTGAAGTCATGAGTTTGCGGAATTGGTCTATTTCCTTGAATCGGGTATTCCAAGTCTCGATATCTGTGGTTTTATTATCTTTCAAATGATTTCGATGACTTCACCCGTCAAGACGTTAGGTTACCCTTGCTTGATTAGTAAAATTTGTCGTGACCGTGGGTTTGATTCAATTGGCAACTCTCTTGGGGTTCCCAAACCAGTTCGTCCGTGTACCTTCAGGCGCATAAGGGAAAATGCTTGCAAGCGACAAAGAATCGCTTCTCTTGATTTCAGTGACCCTATCACCATGATCCTTCTTCAAAAAATTCATAAAGGTATGTGTAAGGTTGATTCAAGGGTGAAGTGTGTCCAAGAACAATTGTCTTTGGTTGCAACAAAGTTTACCGAGCTCAAGGAAGATTTGAACGCAATTCAAGCATCTTGGAGTATCTCCGATGAGGAAGAAGAAGAGTAATTTGTGTTCATATTGTTGCCTAGTATGTCTTCTTTTTGGTTTAGTTGGAAGAATAACTAGTGCCTTGAATAGCAATCATTGTGACTACACATAGCTATTATGTTTCACCTTCTTGTTTTTTCAGGTTTATTGGTATTAAATTCTAAAAATATTTGGAGGATGATGTTTTTCCAGTATTAATCTTTATGATTTGATATATTGCAATTTTTTATGGGATATTGGTGTTTACGTCCGTGAACTATGTTTGTCACATACTTTGTCAAAAGTAAGTCGTTCGTGTTCGGTATTCACGTACTGGTAAAAGAATGAATGGACTTTTGGCAAATACAAGAGTTAAGCCTTTATTGTCAATTATTTGATGGAAGATAGGTTAAAATCTTTTGTGAGGCTCCGTAATGTATCTTATGTTGAGCATTATACAACCAAGTTGATTTTCTTAGTTTAGTTGTTGTTCCGTGAGATATGTTATGTTGAGCATATTGAACTAAATTAATCATCTTGATTGGTTATTTAGTTATTGCTCCGTAAGCATTCTTATGTCGAGCAAAACAAATGACAATTAAATTGATTACTTTTGTAATTAGTTTGGTTGGGCATTACAATTAGATTAATTATGGGTTCTCTTGTAATTAATATAGTTGAGTATTTTCGTGTCTCCATAAGTTCTCTTATGTTGAGCGCAATCAATTGAATTGATCACTTTTTGTGTTTAATTTGGTTGCATATCCCGATTAAATTAATCATGGGTTTACTTGTGATTAATTTGATTGAGTTTTTGGATATAGAAAATCATTCTCATGGTTTTTGGTGTCCAATAAAAATCCTTCTTTTCTTTTGAAATTAAGGTCGCTTGTTGTTGTTCTTTCGGGAATGACATCAAATGGGGGAGAGTTCTTTTGAAATTGTGCTTAATGGTCATATCTTGAGGGGTGTGCGGCTGTGGAATTTTAGAGGGGTTATCTTGTATCTTTAAACTCCTTGATGAATGCATTTAGCTTCGGCTTATGATTGCATCTAAATTAGTTGGTATGTATTTTTTATTTTAATCATGAAATGTCTCTTTCGGAAATTTCATTATGATCCCGTTCTTGTACCTTTGCCAATTTTATTGACAAAAAGGGGGAGAATTAATATGTAGTTCACACTACAAATACATATGGTTTTCGGATCATTGTGTAAGGGGGAGTGGTTTCCATGTGAGATGGAGTATTGACTAAGGGGGAGTGAACATATCACCATAGTATTATTGTTGAAGTTGTGATATAATTGGACTTTGACACTGTGTAATAATACTATGACACTGTATAACAATGATCGAGACTGATGCTTTCTCATTGTTATAGCTACGGATCTTCAACCGCGGTGATGCTAAACTTACAACCTTTGGGATCATTGGAGTACTTGTAAGTGACGAATATTTCAAGGAATGTTGAAGATTAGTCATGTGGAATGGGAGCTACTAAAGTTTCTTTATCTTTTTTGTATTACATATGTATTCATAGTTTTGTCACTAAAATTGACAAAGGGGGAGATTGTTAGAGCATTGATCGGTCGAACTCGCATGCGTTGCTATCTCAAGCATGTTTGTCAATGTTAGTGATCAAAACTATAAGTCTTGATTTCTAGTCTATTATAGCTAAGTCTCGGACTTGGATAGAAAATGTAGTTGAGCTCAAGGACTTCATGGCAATTCATCGTACAAGTAGAAGAACTACTCAAGGAACCGGTGGAATTTCTCGACAAAAAGGTATGTGAAGACTTGAACTTATCTGTCACTCAAAAGTCTATCTACTCTATCTCCTACTCTTTGAGACAAGAAGTTGTATGATATATATATATATATATATATATATAGACTTGGATTATACATATTTGGTATTTAGAGCCGAGTATACCTCTCCTATCTATATCTCGAAATATGTGTTGGTAAGATTTTCGCTTCGATCAAGTTTATCTTTACCTAGTGACGAAAGTCATGATATGTTTCAATGATTGAAATGAGATTTTAGATTACATTAGCATTGTTGTGGAAACACATTTATGTATAATTCATATTCCTTGAACCAAAGTTTGTGAACTTTGTTGATCAAGAGAACCGGAAGAATGGCGTGAGCCAAGTCTGCGAACTCAGTCCGCGAACTGCCGAAGTTCTCAAACCCGAGAATTTCTGCTGGAGTTGACAAACTACTTGCGTGAAGCTAAGTCCGTGAACCCAGTCCGCAAACCGGCGAAGTTCTCAAACCCGAGAATTTCTACCAGAGTTTGTAAACTCTTCCCGGTAACTTAAGTCCGCGAACCTAGTCTGCGAACTTGAGAAGGTTATATATCTGAAGATGATTTCTGAACTTAAACTTTAAAAAGACTAAGGAATGCAGTTTTCAAACCGTGGATATAAAAGTTCATGAACCGATTCAAGTGAATCAAATCATCTTTGCTTCAATTATGTCTTGTGTAGTACATGAGATTTCCTTGCAATTGAACAACTCTCTAACTAGTTCATTTGAAGTCATTTGAACTAGTTATGGTGAAGAAGAATATGGTTGATATGAAATGCTCATATGGCTAACCTTTTGGTTAACTATAATTGAACCAACAAGTGCATACGTTCGGGTAAGGTTAACTAACCTAGAAGCGTGCATTGTCAAGTGTGTGTAACAAGCTAAGTTTTAGATCTAACGGTTGAGAAATAATAGCTTGAATCTAAATCAGGTTTTCATCTAACGGTGAATATTGAATGCTTTGTTACTAAGCTAACATTGATTGCAAACCCTGATTTGAAAGACTATATAAAGGAGACATCTAGTATTGTGCAAAACTAATCCCCACGCCTTACGTGTGATACTAGTTTGCGTGCTAGAGTCGACTCTACTTTAACCTTTGGTTTTCTTTTTCTAAAACCAGGTTAACTACTTAAAGACTTTATTGGGATTGTGAAGCCAGACCGTTACTACTTTTATCGTAGTTGTGTGATCTGATCTTGCATCTTCTATCGTACGAGTACAATCAGATTGATTGGCATGAGATTGATATCTTCGATATGCAAGATATAAAAAGTAATCACAAACATCTTCGTCTCATTGTTTGTGATTCCGCAACATCTTATTTCGCTACCATACGATTAAGATTGTTGTGAGGTGATTGATAACTCTAGGCTGTTCTTCGGGAATATAAGACCGGATCATCAATTGGTTCCTGTTCACCTTGATTATTATCAAAAGACGAAAAAAAACCTTTACGGTTTATCTGTGGGAGACAGATTGATCTTTTGATAGACTTGTCCGTGGGAGACAGATTTGTTTATTGTCAAAGCCTGCGATTTTGGGTCGTAGCAACTCTTAGTTGTGGGTGAGATCATCTAAGGGAATCAAGTGCGCAGTATCCTGCTGGGATCATAGGCTTATGAGTATAACTGTACCTTGGATCAGTGGGATATTGATTGGGGTTCAACTACAGTCCAGTCCGAAGTTAGCTTGGAGTAGCCTAGTGTCTGTAGCAGCTTAATACAGTGTGTGTTTAATCTGGACTAGGTCCCGGGGTTTTTCTGCATTTGCGGTTTCCTCATTAACAAAATTCTGGTGTCTGTGTTATTTCTATTTCTGCATTATGTTATTTATCTTTATAATTGAAATAATACAGGTTGTGCATTGTAGATAATCAATTAGAATATCCAACCTTTGGTTATTGATTTAAATTGATTGATCCTTGGATATTGGTCTTTGGTACCATCCAAGTTATTCCTTGTGTTTGATTAAAGACTCGCTGATTTCTATTAGCTCGAGTAAATCAAAATAAGAGAGAGATATTAACTCCTTGAGATACTTTTACCTAGATTGAGTCTGACTGTCTAGTTGATTCTCTAGAAAGTAATTCGGAGTTAGTCCATACAGATTGTTAAGCGAAATATTGGGTGGTGTTGTTAGACCCCCGCTTTTTCAGAAAGCATCAGCCAGAGTTTGGGGATGAAACATGGATACATACTTGCATATTTCATCTTTGAGGCCACTAAGAAAGCTCAAAACAAAATATGCTTTATTAAGAGATGGGTTCATATCAAGCATTAATTCCTTGAGGGATTTAAGTTCTTCATTATAATCATCCACTGTGGTGGTTTGAACTAGTTTATTAAAGCTTCCCACAAAATTTTCATCCATGGGATTTTCAAATCTAGCACAGATGATTTTAGCTAAATCATGCCAAGTAATTATATGTCTGTTAACTTGGAAATTTAAAAACCACTTCTCGGCCTTACCTTCAAGGTAGATTGCAGCGATATCCACCTTTTTGTGTTCTTCAATTTCATGTAGTAGAAAGTATCTATCAGCTTTTTCGATCCAGCCGCGAGGATTTGTACCATCAAATCTAGGAAAATCGAGCTTAGGAATTCGATGAGAAGGGATGTGTTGACGATTATGAGCAAAATCATGCTTCTCCGTATCATGATTATGAGATCCAGTTGGATCTTCGGGATGAGTTTGATGCTGAGTGTTGTAAGGTAGGCTGAATAATCTCACTAGATTTCGATTGTTCTCTTGCAATGTGTTGTTAAGGTTGGTTGCCAGAGTATCAAACTTAGTATAAAATTCAGATGACAGGGTATTGAAATCTGCTTGAAGTTTAGATTGATAAGCTTTCAATTGGGTTACTTCTTCTTCAACTTCTTTAAGGGTCATTGTAAAAAAAAATTGGTGGATTCGAACGGCTCTGAATAACAATTGTTGTGAATAAACAACGGCTAAACAAGCATATCGAAGAAATGAAGGGATAAATGGTGATAAACACCTTCTGAAACGAAGATTCAGACCAAGATCTGTGCAAATATACGCATCCAAATAGTTTTTGTTTTCATTAGTTTTCAGATAATTCGATTTAGGGTTCTCTTACAACATAAATACCCAATGATTAACCCTACTCGGCCAACAATGGATGAGCAAAGCGTGTCTCAAATCCAACGGGCACAACTAACCAATAACTAACAACAGAAAATGAATAAAGGCACCTAACTAAGTACTGAGAGCAGCCAAGGTTCCCAAAGTTAGTCGTCAAACAGTGACAGCTTGATTTATCATTTAATGGTGGGTTGTTGATGTGGTTGTAGATAGTGATAAAAAATGATTATATTCTCGGACTTGTTGAGATTCGATTTCAGACTTAATAATAAAAAATATATACAAAAGATGTCACAATATCGAGAGGTACTGAGACTCAGGATTTCACCAATTTTCATATTCATGTGGTTCAAAAATCAATTCTACACAATTATATATAGCTCATATGATAAAGATTCATTTACTCTAATTCTTTTCCAAGGTAGATTCCGAAAGTAATGACTGTTTATCTAAAGCATGATATATCAAAACACCTAAGCTAAGCATGACCCATCAATTAAAATCACAACCATTCACGAGAAATCTTAAATCAATTCAGTTTTAGTGCAAAAAGTCATATATAGAATTAAATAGAATTACCACAGTGATGAAAAAGGGCTTCCTCCGTTATCCCAATGTTGGGGTTTAGCTCCTCATATATAAAAAACACGTTCAAAATAATAACTCATGGCTGAATAGGTGTTTTATTGAAGGAAAATAATATTACAGCGAATTTGTAACAGATATAATTGTTACAGAATACACTGTCACAAAACCCACTGTTACAGAGGAAAGCTAACAGGAATAATTGTTGCGAACTGTTATAAATTTGAAAGAAAAGGTGACGATTTTTCTATCTTCTTCTTCTTTCTTGCTGGTGTAGAACTTGTCTGCAGCTCTGATTTCTTAGCAATGTCACCTCTCTAAGTTTTGCAGTAGTAGTACCAAACAACTATTGTCTCTTTTCAATATATGGACACATGAGACAAGATGCACTTTCAACACAGTTAGACTGTGTTTGGGTGAACAATAATTTGTTCACCACAAGGTTCATGCACGGAGTTATCAACATCCATATTTATAAGTCGTTTAGACCTAATTCTTTTCTGTAGTGATCTAACCTTTTCCTTAGAAATCAACTTCTTAGGAGAAGAGTTAAATTTACATACCTCGGATGGATTTGATTTCAGAACAAGTTTGAGCTTGTTTGCTAATTGAAAAAGTAGAAAACTAACAACCACACCCAATATTTCGCTTAGCAATCTGCATGGACTAACTCCAATATACTTTCAAGAGAATCAACTAGACAGTCAGACTCAATCTTAAAAAAAAGTATATCAAAGAGTTATATCTCGATTTCTCAATTCAATCTGCAATCAAACAAATATAAATTTGCGAGCCCGGTTGAATATAAGAAATAACTTGGACGGTATCAAAAACCAATATCCAAGTGTCAATCAATTTAATCAACAACCAAAGGTTGGATTAACAATTGATTGAACTTACGCACAACCTGTGATATTTCATTTATATAAAAAAATATAATGCGAAAAAGAAATAACACAGACACAATAAAGTTTTGTTAACGAGAAAACCGCAAATACAGAAAAACCCGGGACCTAGTCAAGATTAGAACACTACACTGTATTAAGCCGCTACAGACACTAGCCTACTCCAAGTTAACTTCCGACTGGAATGTAGTTGATACCTAACCAATCTCACACTGATCAAGGTACATTTGTGCTCCTTACGTCACTGAATCCCAGCAGGACTCTACGCACTTGATTCCCTTAGCATATCTCACCCACAACTAATAGTTGCTACGACCCAAAGTCGAAGACTTGATAAACCCATCTGTCTTACACAGAAAAGACTATTGAATAGATAAATTTGTCTCCCACGTATAAACCTATGAGTTTTGTTGCGTATTTTGATAAATCAAGGTGAACAAGAACCAATTGTTATACCTGACTTATATTCCCGAAGAACATCCAAGAAATATCAATCACCTCACAATAATCTTAATCATATGGTAGCGAAACAAGATATTACGGAATTACAAACGATGAGACGAAGATGTTTGTGACTACTTTTTATCTTGCCTATCGGAGATTAAATCTCGAGAAAATCTTAGAGAAGATAGTACTCAATCACGATAGAAACAGCAAGATCAAAACACGCAACTACAGAGAAAATAGTTGGGTCTGGATTCACAATCCCAATGAAGTCTTCAAGTCGTTAACCTACATGGTTTTGGAAAAACCTAAGGTTAAAGGATAATCGACTCTAGTCGCAACTAGTATCACACAGGAGGTGTGGGGATTAGGTTTCCCAGTTGCTAGAGTCCTCTCTTATATAGTCTTCAAATCAGGGTTTGCGATCAATGTTACCTTGGTAACAAAGCATTCAATATTCACCGTTAGATGAAAACCTGGTTAGACTCAAGCAAATATCTTTCAACCGTTAAATCGAACTTAGCTTGTTACACACAAATGAAAAGGGACTTCATTTAGATATGAGTAACTGTACCTAAACGTGTACACCTTTGTTGGCTCAACAATATTTAACCGAAGTTATCCATATGAACACTTTTATATCAACCTCATTCATATTAACCATAACTAGTTCAAATGACTCGAATGAAACTAGTTCTAGAGTTGTTCAATTGTTTATATTGGCATAGAAGTATACAAGACACAACTGAAGCAAAATCGATTTTGATTCACTCGAATCAATTCATGAACATTATATCCACGGTTTGCAAAAGATTGCATTTCTTATTACATAAATTTATTAGTTTATGAACAAACTGATTTTAGAACATTATCCACTCAAGTATGAAAACGGGTACGCATACCTTAGTGGCCGGACTAAGTTTGGGTTCGCCAGTATGCGAAAGGGTATGCATACCACCAAAATCAGTAAAGTCTCGGAACTTGAACCTCACGCCAGTACGTGTACCGGTATGCGTACTTATTTCTCGGACCTCTACTAAACCAATCAGTAAACATACGGGCATGCATACCATGGTTCCCAGACTTGGATCACACATATGCAAGTACGCATACTTTTCTTATATCCAATTGTTGTAAACTCTCTCAACCATTGAAACATTCTCGGGAGAAGGCAATAACTATCTCACACAAACTATTAGCTTCAAAGCAATTTTCAAGTGATCGAATGATCAATACGAAACATTCTGAGTCTACATCAAATGACTGTCTCCCACACATCATGTAAGATGTTACCAGGCGATTTTCACATGATCATGTTTTGACTTTCGTCAAGAATATAAGATGAACTTGGTTAAAGCGAAAGCTTAACAACACATATTTCGAGAAATATGTAAGCGAGTTAAACTCAGCTCGAAATATCAAATGTGTAGAATAAAAGTCTATATAGCTATACGACTTTTGTCTGAAATAGGAGATAGAGTAGATAGACTTTTGAGTGATAGATGAGTTCAAGTCTCCACATACCTTTTGTTGATGAAGTTCCACAAGATCCCCTTAGTAGTTCTTCGTATTCAATCGATGAACGTCGTAGAGTCTAATGCTCAACTACACTTTCTATCCTAATCCGAGACTTAGATATAAGTATACTAGAAATCAAGATTTATAGTTTTGGAAACTAAACTTGACAAACAAACTTGAGATAGCAACGCTTGCGAGTTCGATCGATCAGTGCTCTAACAATCTCCCCCTTTGTCAATTTTAGTGACAAAACTATCAATACATATGAAATACAAAATAAATAAACTTTGTAGCTCTCAATCCAGATGCTTGATTTCCTTGGTTCTTCAATATTACTCGAAATCTTCGTCACTTCCAAGTACTCCAGTGATTCTGAACGTGTTCAACTCAGCATCGTAGTTGTTGAAGATCTATAGTTATAACAATGAGAAAACATTAGCTCTCAATCATTGTTATACAGTGTCATAGTATTATTACACAACATCAAATTCCAATTGTATCATAACTTTGAAAACAATACTATGGTGATATGTACCACTCCCCCTTATTCAATACTTCATCTCACATGAAAACCACTCCCCCTTACATAATGATCCTTTGTCAATTTTATTGACAAAACTATCAATACATATGAAATAAAAAATAAATAAACTTTGTAGCTCTCAATCCAAATGCTTTATTTCCTTGGTTCTTCAAATTTACTCGAAATCTTCGTCACTTCCAAGTACTCCAGTGATTCTGAACGTGTTCAACTCAGCATCATAGTTGTTGAAGATCTGTAATTATAACAATGAGAAAACGTTAGCTCTCAATCATTGTTATACAGTGTCATAGTATTATTGCACAGGATCAAAGTCCAATTGTATCATAACTTTGACAACAATACTATGGTGATATGTATCACTCCCCTTTAGTCAATACTTCATCTCACATGAAAACCACTCCCCCTTACATAATGATCCGTAAACCATATGTATTTGTAGTGTGAACTACACATTAATTCTCCCCCTTTTTGTCAATATAAATTGGCAAAGGTACGAAAATTAGTGGGATCCTAATGAAATTTCCTTAGAGATACTTCATGACCAAAAGAGAACATATCAACTTTGTTTCGATGATTTCACATAGCTGAAACTAGTGTATTCATCAAGGAGTTTATAAAGATACAAGAAAACTCTTACAATATTCCACGGCCGCACTCCCCAAAAAGATTTGGCAATTAAGCACAAGTTCAATTAAGAACTCTCCCCCATAAAATGTCATTCCCTAAAGAACAACAAGAGCGACCTTTCTTTCACAAGAAAAGAAGGATTTCTTTGGACATTAACAAATCACATGAAATATGAATTTGTATTAAATTAATCACAAGAGAACCCATGATTAATTTAATAGGAAATGCTCACATAAGAGAACTTACGGAGCCGCACAGTAGTTACACAAGGATGTGAATCAGGGAAAGACAAATATTGCGGAATATTCAAAGATTCATTCTATTTTTCATCAAACTTTGCATAGAGACATGTAATAGACTTAATCTTTGTTGTCAAAAGTTCATTCTATCTTTTATCAATAAAGACATATGATAGACTTAACTTTTGAGGATATTTTAGCTGAACTTCTCATGGATTTAACTGATGTGTTTTCAAAGTTGTTGTAATAAAAAGATTCGTTCAATACTTATGAAAGCAGATTGTAGACTTAATTTTAAATAAAAATATATGAAACTTAAATAAAAGTGATATGAAAAATATGGAGAATATCAAAGTGATTTTATATTCTCTAATTATAATTATGCAAATCCTTCATTCAAATTGATTCTAAATATTGCAAAAGTTGATTTTTTTAGAAATAACAATTGTAAATCGAAAGTATGGGACATCAAAACCCTAGGCTAGCATGCTCCATCAATTGAAATAACAATTGTTTAACAAAAACCATTTTTTTTCTATTTATTTATCAAGGAAAATAATCATATAATAATTACATAAATTAAATAAAATAGAGATTACCACATTTTATTGGCGAAATAGCTTCCTCCGTCGCCCCAGAGGATGGGTTTAGCTCATCATTGTATAAACTTGCTCAAAGTATTGATTCATGCTCAAAATTTGTTTACAAAGATGAAATGGAGAGAAAATAATGAAAAATCGGGTGTTTGCAACGTTTATAATTGTTGCAAAACACTGTTACAAAGAACGATAGAAAAGAACTGATGTTGTTGTATCTCTGCGACCCTCGTGTGTCTGTCGTTGTCACTGTTGATAAACGACTGCCTCTGGTGGTCTTTTGTTCTTCGTGTTCTTCCTAGCAGCAGCAGAAAAGTTTTCTCTGCAACACGATCAATCTCCTCTGTTGTTACTCTAAATTCTCCCAAACTCTCCAGAACTCGCTCTACTGATCCTCTACACCTTTTATAGCCTGTCATGCACAAGAAATCTCCTTCATAACTGTGAATGATTCTTCATTACTCGGTATTAAGAAAAATATTCTCGGGAATATTTTCGTACTTTTTTTTTTAACTTCTGAGCCTTGATTTGATCCAAACGCACTCCTTACACGCTCCAAAATATGTTTACAAGGCTGTATACCCGTGCAGGGCTGATATCTTCACGCCACGTCCACCAGAAAAATCGTGTTTTGTTCACTCCTATGGTTTCTTCCACACGAGATTGTAGCCAATTTTAACCGAAAATATCAATCATATCATGTCTGTTACGCTCCATAAAGTCATCCCCATGAATAACAGCCATTGAATCTCTTCCTAAGATGTCTAGAAATCGAATCAAAATTATGTTCTTCACTGCCAAATTTTCCCGCCAAAACACGTTTTCAAACTGAAGAAGAAGGGGTGTCCCCCTATCCTGAACTGGTTTCCCTTTAGCACTTGCATTATGGGGTGCAAATAGTAATTATTATGCGTAAATAGTAATTTTCTGGGGTTTCTCCGACACATTTTTTGGGTGCTTCCGGTGCATTTCTAGGGTGCCTTTAGTACTTTATCATGGGGTGTAAAACACCACTTTTTGAGCCAATTTTGCCGCAAGATCTTATTTCTCTATAAATACCTACAAATACATAAAATAACAAAATAAATACAAAATTGAGCACTAACAATACATACAATTGAGACATATTAGACACATAAATGCGTCTATCATTAACTCATTTAGCAATTCAATTAAAAGATAAAATCATCCAAGGATAAAATACCATTAAATTCATTACAACCATTAAGAATAATAGTTTATCAAATTCAACATAAGAGTTTCATCAAAAGACAGATCAAGAATAAGTAATGCAAGCACAGAGTTTAATCACTTATCTCATAATAATCCCTAACAATTTCATAAAACTTCTCACTTAGTTTAGGATGAGCTGTCTCGGCATAATACACTTGCTCTTTCAATACTTCAACTTCTTGCTGGAGACGGATGAGTTCAGAGTTGGATGTTGCAGGAGTTCTGGATATTTTTCCAATGATTTTCATAGTCAAGACCTTTGGTTCTCCAAGATTGGTTCCAACAGCAAAAGTACCAAATTGACTACAGATCCTTGTGATGAGACAAGGAAGCCAGGAGTCTTCTTCGAAATCTGTCTGACACTTATCATCTGACGAGTAATAAGGCCAGAGAAGTCAATCTTCCTCCTTTCAACAACATAATAAACCAGTTATGCAAGAGGTCTGGTTCATAATTGTCTTTCAATTGTGATGGGCATCAAGTTGACCACCAGTAGCTTTCCAGCAACTTTGAGGAATAATTCAGCACCAGGAACATCAATCTTACCTTCATACTAGGAGACATCCTTTACAAGAAGGAAGTTTGAGAGCAAACTTGGAGAAAGTCTCAAATGCTCAGGGGGTGGTAATAAAAAATCACCATCACGACACAAGTTCAGTAGTTCAGAAATAACTTGTCGATTCACAAGAAGAATTCTTCCTCCAACAATGGTTTTGAAGGTGCAGTTAACAGTATCAGGCTCATGCAGGTTTGCATAAAATTGAGTTGTCAACTCAATGTAGGTTGTTCCCATGGGATGGTGAACAATTCCCCATTCATGATTCTCAAAGAACCTAGGAAGACCATCTACCCTAAGTTCAGAGGTTTTATAAATCCTTTCCGTAATAGGTTTTTTTGTACTATATTCCACATAGTAATCACGAGCCTTAGTTTCAACGAACTTAATTCTCAGGCTTGGGTCAAAAAAAGTATCTTCACGATTTCGAATATCCGAACTTTCACCGCGACTAGGTCTCTTCCTAGAACTCATAGTGGAGAGCTAATACACAAAGAAGAGTTGAGAAACTTACTTGGTACACGCACTGTCGTTAATGGTGGAATTCCAAAATGATGATCAAAACGAAAAAGGTTCTTGACCCAATATGCACAAACTTCTCCTGAATTCAATGGTGCAATCCACACAAGAATTGGTTAAGGAACGAGAGAGAGAAGAGGAATTGGTATATGAGCTGTTGGATTTCTCATTCGAACACGAACTGGAGAAAAGAAGGAGAGGGTGAAGAGAATGAAGTGATTCTCCCTCTTTTTATGTGTCAAACGGTGGAATGAGAACCAGACGAACACGTTCTGGAACGAGATTCGTCTGTATCAAGGTTCCGGGTTCAAGGTATGTGAACCATACGTGTGCAAGTAAGGTCTCGTTTGGTTTAAACTCGTAAACCCAAATAATGGAACAGCAGCTCAACAATTATTTTTATTGAGAAATTTTTGTATGGTCAAGATGACCCAGTACAGAAGATGTCTTGCACGCCATGACACCAAGGGAGAGTTTCTTTTCGACAACTCTTACAGCTTCTAGTATTGAGAGAAACCAAAAAAAATTGTTTTTAAAAGTATTTCAAAGAACTTAAAGAGAGCACAAGATAAATTGTGTTCCTGATTTCCCCGTTTCCAATTTATAACACACATCCTCTTCACATAATGTTCAGTACTGCACAGGGAAGCCCTTTTGATAAAAAGAGACATCCACTTTTTTCACAAAAGAGAGCAATACCATTATCTTGAGAAGGTGTATCAGGATTTGACTGATGAACAGAGTCAGATTCAGAGATGGAACTGACTGATAGATGAGGTTTAGATACTTCTTATATTATATCCAATTTGTCTGAGGCACAGGAGACAGAGGGATTACCCTTACTGATAAGAAGATCAATATCAATTTCAACATGAACATTATTCATCATTACTTGATTTAGCTTATTAAGAGATTTTTGCTCTTTCTGGAAATATAACTCAACATCAAGAGATAAGCTTTCAAGTTTCTTTTCAAGTCCTGAAAACACTTCTAACCTAGAGGAGGTTTAGAAATAGTTTCTTCTACGTATTTTATTAAATAAGTCATGGAAGAGAATTCTGGAATCGCTAGATCTAGTGGTGCATTTATTGAGATAGAACTACGGTCCATAGAGTCAGATCGCTACAAACACAGATTTATAAGGTCTTAAACGTGTTTGCCTGCTCTGATACCAATTGAAAAAACGGGGGTCTAACAACCACACCCATATTTCGCTTAGCAATCTGTATGGACTAGCTCCAATATACTTTCAAGAGAATAGACTACACAGTCAGACTCAATTTTAAGAAAAGTATATCAAAGTTATATCTCAATTTCTCAATTCAATCTGCAATCAAACAAATAGGAATTTGCGAGCCCGATTGAAAATAAGAAATAACTTGGACGGTATCAAATACCAATATCCAAGTATCAATCAATTTATTCAACAACCAAATGTTGGATTCACAATTGATTGAACTTACGCACAACCTGTGATATTTCAATTATATGAACAAATATAATGCGGAAAAGAAATAACACAGACACCAGAAGTTTTGTTAACGATAAAACCGCAAATACAGAAATACCCCAGGACTTAGTCCAGATTTGAACACCATACTGTATTAAGCCGCTAAAGACACTAGCATACTCCAAGTTAACTTCGCTAGCATACTCCAAGTTAACTTCGGACTGGAATGTAGTTGAGCCCTAACCAATCTCACACTGATCAAGGTACAGTTGCGCTCCTTACCTATCTGAATCCCAGCAGGACTCTACGCACTTGATTCCCTTAGATGATCTCACCCAAAACTAAGAGTTGCTAAGATCCAAAGTCAAAGACTTGATAAACCAATCTGTCTCACACAGAAAAGCCTATTGAATAGATAAATCTGTCTCCCACAGATAAACCTATAAGTTTTGTTCCGTCTTTTGATAAATCAAGGTGAACATGAACCAATTAATATACCGGACTTATATTCCCGAAGAACAACCTAGAAATATCAATCACCTCACAATAATCTTAATCGTATGGAAGCGAAACAAGATATTGCGGAATCAAAAATGATCAGAAGAAGATGTTTGTGACTACTTTTTATCTTGCCTATCGGAGATTGAATCTCGAGCAAATATTAGAGAAGATAGTACTCAATCACGATAGAAAACAGCAAGATCAGAACACGCAACTACAAAGAAAATAGTTTGGTTTGACTTCACAATCCCAATGAATTCTTCAAGTCGTTAACCTACAGGGTTTTGGAAAAAACTAAGGTTAAAGGAGAATCGACTCTAGTCGCTACTAATATCACACAGGAGGTGTGGGGATTAGGTTTCCCAGTTGATAGAGTTCTCCCTTATATAGTCTTCAAATTAGGGTTTGCGATTAATTTTACCTTAGTAACAAAGCATTCAATAATCACGGTTAGATGAAAACCTGATTAGACTCAAGCTAATATCTTTCAACCGTTAGATCGAACTTAGCTTGTTATACACAAATGAAAAGTGACTTCATTTAGATATGAGTAATTGTACCTAAACGTGTACACCTTTGTTGGCTCAACAATAGTTGACCGAAGTTAGCCATATGAACATTTTCATATCAACCTCATTCATCTTAACCATAACTAGTTCAAATGACTCAAATGAAACTAGTTCTAGATTTTTTCAATTGTTTATATTCTCATAGAAGTATACAAGACAAAATTGAAGCAAAATCGATTTTGGTTCACTCGAATCAAGTCATGAACATTATAGCCACGATTTGCAAAAGATTGCATTCCTTATTATATAAATGTATTAGTTTATGAACAAACCAATTTTAGAACATTATACACTCAAGTATGCAAAAGGGTACGCATACCTTAGTGGCCGGACTAAGTTTGGGTTCGCCAGTATGCAAACGGGTACGCATACCACCAAACTCAATAAAGTCCCAGAACTTGAACCTCACGCCAGTACGCGTACCGGTGTGCGTACTTAGTCCCCGGACCTCTACTAAACCAATTAGTACGCGTACGGGTATGCATACCATGGTTCCCGGACTTGGATCACACATATGCAAGTACGCATACTGTGCTTATATCCAATTGTTTTAAACTCTCATTTCAACCATTGAAACATTCTCGTAAGACGAAAATAGTTGTTTCACACAAACTATTAGCTTCAAAGCAATTTTCAAGGGATCGAATAATCAATATGAAATATTCCGAGTCTACATCAAATGACTGTCTCACACAAATCATGTAAGATGTTACCAAGCGCTTTTCCCATGATCATCTTTTAACTTTCGTCAAGAATATAAGATGAACTTGGTTAAATCGAAAGCTTACCAACACATATTTCGAGAAATATGTAAGCGAGTTAAACTCAGCTCGAAATAACAAATGTGTATAATCGAAGTCTATATAGTTATACGACTTTTGTCTCTAATAGGAGATAGAGTAGATAGACTTTTGAGTGATATATGAGTTCAAGTCTCCACATACCTTTTGTTGATGAAGTTCCACAAGCTCCCCTTAGTAGTTCTTCGTCTTCAATCGATGAACGCCGTGAAGTCTAATGCTCAACTACACTTTCTATCTTAATCCTAGACTTAGCTATAAGTAGACTAGAAATTAAGTCTTATAGTTTTGGAAAATAAAATTGACAAACAAGCTTGATATAGCAACCTTGCGAGTTCGACCGAGCAGTACTCTAACACTAATCGACCGACTCTTCCCTTCAGTTTGTTGACATACTTTACTTTATGTTTTTACTTGAAAAAATTAGAGAGTTCATGACCCTTAATAGTACAGTAAGGACATGTCAATGTGAAATGGTTCAGACACCATGGACGAACATGCTGCTAGACAAAGCGAAGTACCTAAAACATAAGAGGTAGAGTGTTAGAACATAGATCGGTTGAACTCACCAAGCGTTGGTATGTCAAGTTTGGTTGTCATATTTCAATATCAAAAGTCATCTAGAGTCGCTTGATTAAATACTAGAGTCAACTTCGTTTAGGTTAGACTAGAAAGTCTAGGAATTTTAAGACATACAAGTATTACTCCGAAGACCTGAAGAATGCGATGAAGTAGCGAACTACAACGACGACATCATCCTTCCACTTGAGGTTAGTAATATTTACTTGAACTGTTTTATTCCTAACGTATCTTTCAAGTCGTGCTATATTGAAAACATAATTGCGAAGCTGTATATACTATACATATTGTATAATACTCTCGTGATGTGACATGATGATAATAGTATGCTCATAGTATTAAAAAATTAGACTATGAAGTATAACGCTTATCTGACATCAACATAATCTTGTATATATTGTTATGATTTTATTTATTATGGTGAAGACTTCATCCTAGGAAACAATGTTTTACATTTGTTTAAAGGAAGTACATTCATGAACTTGTTTTGTGAATCTAAATGGAAATCAATAGGCTTATTGGTGCGGATATTCATTGCATATCTTTGCATGACCAATATGTGTGAGATGGTAGAACCGTCTTAACTTAGGTTATGTATCTTGGTATAAATAATCACAATGTTTGACTTATGATTTGGTATGACCTGTTTTTTTAATTCGTGTAACTGTTAGAGCGCTGCTCGGTCGAACTCGCAAGCGTTGCTATCTCAAGCTTGTTTGTCAAGTTTAGTTGCCAAAACTATAAGTCTTGATTTCTAGCCTACTTATAGCTAAGTCTCGGATTAGGATAGTAAGTGTAGTTGAACTTTAGACTCCATGGCGTTCATCGAATGAATACGAAGAACTACTCAAGGGAACTTGTGGGCATTCATCAACAAAAGGTATGTGGAGACTTGAACTTATCTATCACTCAAAAGTCTTCTATCTATTCTATCTCCTATTTGAGACAAAAGTCGTATTGCTATATAGACTTCAATTATACACATTTGCTATTTCGAGCTGAGTTTAACTCACTTATCTAATTCTCTAAATATGTGTTGGTAAGATTTCTCTTTAACCAAGTTCATCTTTACTCTTGACAAAATTCATATTGATTATTTCAATAACTTGAAAATCACTTTGATGGTAATAGTTTGTGGATAACAACTATTGTTATCCTCTAAGAAAGTTTCAAAGATTGAAATGAGAGTTTAGAACAAGTAACCATGTTTGGATGTAAACATAGTGTGTATTCACATTTGTGTAAAATCCAAAACCGGGAACCTAAGTACGCGTACCCGTATGCGTACTGGTTGGTTGTTGGAAGTCCAGAACCTAGGTTTGCGTACTGGCGGAAGTTTAGGTTCCGTGAATTTCTGCTGGATTTTGGAAGTGTGAATTGGAATGCGTACCTGTACGCATACTGGCGTAACCAAAGTCGGTCTGGATACTTAGGTATGCGTACCCGTTTGCATACTTAAGTAGGTTACTTTCTAAAATCGGTTTGTTCATGAACTAAAACATTTATATAATATGGAATGAAATATTTTGCAAACCGTGTTTATGATGTTCATGAATTGATTCGAGTGAATCAAAATCAATTTTGCTTCAATTTTGTCTTGTATACTTCTATGAGATCTAAGCAATTGAAAAAATCTCTAACTAGTTTCATTTGAGTCATTTGAACAAGTTATGATAAAGATGAATAAGGTTGATATGAAAGTGCTCATATGGCTAACCATTGGTTAACTATTGTTGAACCGACTAAGCGTATACGTTTAGGTACGGTTACTCAAAAATAAATGAAAATACATTTCATTTGTGTATAACAAGCTAAGTTCGATCTAACGGTTGAAAGATATTATCTTGAATCTAATCAGGTTTTCATCTAACGGTGAATGTTGAATGCTTTGTTACCAAGGTAACTTAGATTGCACACCCTGATTTGAAATCTATATAAAGGAGAACTCTAGCAACTGGGAAACCTAATCCCCACACCTCATGTGTGATACTAGTTGCATAAGCTAGAGTCGATTCTCCTTTAACATTATATTTTTCACGAAACAAAATGTAGGTTAACGACTTAAATAATTCATTGGGATTGTGAATCCAGACCCAACTATTTTCTTTGTAGTTGCGTTTTCTAATCTTGTTGTTTTCTATTGTGATTGAGTATTATCTTCTTTAAGATTTGCTCGAGATTTTATCTCCGATAGGCAAGATTGAAAAGTAGTCACAAACACCTTTGTCTCATCGTTTGTGATTCCACAATATCTTGTTTCGTTAATCGATTAAGATTACTGTGAGGTGATTGATAACACTAGGATGTTCTTCGGGAATATAAGTCCGGTTTATCAATTGGAACATGTTCACCTTGATTTATCAAAAGACGGAACAAAAACTCGTAGGTATTTCTGTGGGAGACAGATTTATCTATTCAATAGACTTTTCTGTGTGATACAGATTTGTTTATCAAGTCTTCGACTTTGGGTCGTACCAACTCTTAGTTGTGGGTGAGATCAGCTAAGGGGATCAAGTGCGCAGAGTCCGGCGTGGTTTTTGAGGTGTAAGGAACGCAACTGTACCTTGATCAGTGTGAGATTGATTAGGGCTCAACTATATTCCAGTCCGAAGTTAACTTGGAGTAGGCTAGTGTCTGTAGCGGCTTAATACAGTGTGGTGTTCAAATCCAGACTAGGTCCCGGGGTTTTTCTGCATTTGCGATTTCCTCGCTAATAAAACATCTAGTATCTGTGTTATTTATTTTCCGCATTATATTTTGTTATATAATTGAAATATCACAGGTTGTGCGTTGAATCGATCAATTGGTAAATCCAACCTTTGGTTGTTGATTGAAATTGATTGATCCTTGAACATTGGTCTTTGGTACCGTTCAAGATTGAGTCTGACTGTCTAGTTAATTCTCTTGAAAGTATATTGGAGTTACTCCATACAGATTGCTAAGCGAAATATTGGGTGAGGTTGTTAGACCCCCGCTTTTTCAGTAACCGATCCTAAGTAATCACCATGTGATGGTATGATCAATCCTTGTAATTGGTGTAACGATCGTAGTAATTGGTGTGATCAATCATGAGTGTGTGTGACCGATCCTTGTAATTGGTGTAACTTGTCCTAGTAATTGGTGTGATCAATCATGAGTGTGTGTAACCGATCCTTGTAATTGGTGTAACTTGTCCTGGTAACTGGTGTGACCGATCACAAGTAATACCATGTGTAGATGGATTCGATCCTTGTAACTGGTGTAACCGATCCTAGTGACTGGTGTGACCGATCACAAGTATTTCCATATTTTAGGTATAACCGATCCTAGTGACTGGTAGAACCGATTGAACCCATGAATGTGATTTTGTATGATCAATCACATAGTAGTCTCGGAATACAGGCAAACCAATTCTAAACTTGTTTGGAAGTGTGGTATAACCGATTCCAAGAATGCAAATCCATGTAAATATGAAATAAGGATTTGCAGTGAAAATATGTCAACATACTTTGAACACGAGCAGTAACTCTTATCGTTTATTGTTTAAAAATATTCCTTGGTGCTCAAGGTGATCTTGTGCCGAAATAAATTAAGAATTTTTTAGTTAAGGTTTTTGGTTTTATATGCTTTAACTACCAGCAATCAATGCATATCTCTAGAGAATAAAAATTAGTAATGTGCATTTACTAATTGGAGATTATCTATTGAGAGATTTCGGAAATATTGGACAAAGTATTTATTGGAATTAGGAAAACCGAATTTTTCCATTCATTTCATATCTTGAGAATATCTTTGGTTTTGGAAATTCCTTGGTGTCCGAACATCCTTGGTCTATAAATACCTAAGTTTTTGTATTTCTAGCAGACCATTCTAAGAGCCAGGAAAACTTCATTTCTTGTTGTTTCTGGTGGAGCCGTCTATTCAGAGAGGAAAGTATCCTAGTGAAATATCTTACAACCGCTCGTTTAAAGACTTCTATGGGATCAAGAAGCTCTATGTCATGTATAAGGATGTACAATGACAGGATAAATACTTGATTCAGAGAATCAAGTTTCTCTGCTCTTGCGAACAGCCTAATAATCGAATGAACGATTGTTTCTGATTAATAATTTTGGTTGAGTTTTCATTACATAATAATTAGCTTATAAAGCTAAGCTTCCCTTCTCTACATCTAACGGCTACTACCTGCACAGATGGCTAAATCTAACCCATCCCATACAACTGATAAATACACCTATTGTTAAGCTAAATACTACCACCAGTAACTAATACTAAATACTGACACTAACAGGATATGGGGCACTCTCTTCACATAAGGCACATGACATTCCCCACCCCTTCAGGACATCCTTGTCCTCAAGGATGAAAGAACTGACTAGCAAGGTTGTGTTGGAGAATTTTCAAAGGTGTGGCTTGGTACTCTGAGAGCAATCTCTTGTACAACTCCAGTGAAAATCGATAATGCCAAGTACTCATCAGTTGAGGTGTCTTACTCTTGCCAGTAGAAAAGGTTGTCGGATGCTTGAAGTCACCTGTTTGAAATCTGGAAATAAAATGGTCAGCTGTAATAATTCCTTTTGTTAACCTGCCAACCATTTTGATTCTCTGTGCAATTTCTAACTTCATCACGTCCAGTGCAACTTTCTTCTTTACATTAATTGTGCATGCCTTAAAATGCTGACAAGCAATACAGATGGCTGTAACCCATAAGTAATCCTGTAACTGCTCAAAAACTTCATCTTGGATCGTCACCACATAAGTGGAAGCATCCACTTCGTTGGGAGATGAACTTGTTGACGTCCCATTAAGAATCCAATCCTGACTAAGCATTCCCATTGTCCGACGCGAGAACTCAAGCTGGATATAACCCCTTGGTTGTTGATACGCCGCACACGTCAGTTTATCACAACACAAATGTCTATGTTTGATGGAGTACCAATACTGGATAACAAACGCAGCTGAATTCTCATTTCTATATTTGATATTTTGAGCTTCACTCGTGCTCCAGTTCCACAAAGCACATCCAGGCATGTTAACAAGGAACCCATGTGCTTTCGCTGTAATCCGCATTTGAATAACAAATGTATCTTTTAAAAAAAAGCTAACCGTACCTATTGCACCATGCCGTGAAACCATAAAAAACTATCTATAATCATTCACTTCTATGCTTTGAAATGCGATCCAACTGGCAACACCAAAATCCTTAGAACCAGATTTCCCTAAAATGGGTTGAATCATTTTCCTTTATCAAACAACAAACGAACACAACTCAGAGAGACAGGTGTTCCAAGTAGTTGATGACAAGCCATATAGCACAATTATTAACTCTCGTACTCCATAAACTTGTTGAGCCTAATCTGAATTTCCACTTCAAGTACTCGAACCATATAAGCACATTCAGAATACTCAATACTGTGAGCAATAACGGAGTTCCACTTAACATTGCAAAGAACTCCAACTTGGTGGAAAAACCAAGTTCAACTGCCCTTAGAACAATAAGAGTCTCATAGATCGCAGGAGAAAGCAAGGGACCGAGCATAAATAAGCCTGTAACTAAGAGTCTATAATATCTTATAAGAAATGGGAGACTCGCCATATAAGAAAAAACAAGGAACTCCACAGGGTTACCACCTGAAGTTAAGACATGAAGTAAGTGGTTAGACATCGTATTAGCTGAGATAGAAGCTAAGTCCTCCACCGTTACTCTACCTCCCAGAAGGTGACTATGAATATAACTGTTGAATGTAAGCCAGCCATGAAACTTCAAGTGCTTGAGAATCTCAGCCAATCTCCTCATCACATGTGTGAATACCAGATACTCATTGAGCTGAGAATCACCATCCCATATAGCAGGGTAACAAGGAAGATAATATTCACTCAAATCCAATTTGGAAAAACTTGTTAGGTTCTTGCAGCAAGGATCAATATACCAGGTAGAGTAACACAGGTGCAAAGAACTACAAAGGGACTGCCTAAATTGCAATATATTTCTCTCATGAGTCTCCAGTCTTCCATTCAAACTCCACAAGTGAATACAGCCATATAATTCATGTGGATCATAGTGTAAGTAGCAAGGGCCAGTGCTTAGGATGGAGTTCAGAAATACCTGGACACTGTCTTGTGGGAGAATATAGTGACGACAGAACTCAGGAATAAGCAATGAACAGCGGAGGGAGAAACTTGTGCTAAAGAATATAAGACAACTTCTTGGAAGTTCAAGCATCAATGTAGAAGTATAAAAATTAGATCGAACAAAAGCAGATGCTGAACTTACAATTGTAAGCAGTTGCAAAAAGACATTGTCAGCTGAGATACAGTATGATCTCACAAGCCTGGCCAGAGAGAAGTAAACTCCAACAAGCACCCTATGAGGTCTATTCCCTGTACTCCCGAACAGCTTGCCTCTATTATATATCCAGTGAGTAGAAACTTTAATCATTTGTACAAGGACCTTGCCACGATCGTATATCCAGATGATAAGTAAGAGACATTCATCCACTATTAACTTGTAACTCATTTGCGCTGTCTTAAGCAGTAAGATAAAAACATCTCCACCATCACACAGACACCAAGCTTCACTCGCAGTAATTAGACGAAAGAACACCAAAGCAGTATCAGTAAAACCACCAGTAATTAACAGACAAATAACTGTTTCACTAAACAACACATCTGGTTGATAACCGTATTTTCTAATCAGCTCGTGAACAAGTCTCCTATAGTGTCTATCCAACAATTTGAAACCCACAGAAAGTTTAGAATACCTTCCCATATGTTGAATTCTTTCCCACGACCAGATACTCTATCCATAATGAGTTGCAAGAGGAAATCAACTCCAACACCACTGAATTCAATAGCTTTACTCTCAGACATTTTATCAAACAACTTCCTATCACCACTGATTTCAGCCTCATTTACACACAGAAGGAATTGAAAATCCTTTGTAATCAGCTCACAACCCAAAATCCCATTTAACTTATCATGTACAATCAACCCATGAAAAACAATCACACAAGAAGTATCATAACAGAATTTATCAACAGAATCATAAAACTCGTAACATATTCTGATGCTTTTCCGCGATCGAAAATGCTACGAGAAGAATTGGGAATAATAGAAAAACGCTTACCAATTAGTTTACTGTGTCTAACGACCAATTCCTTCGAGCATTCAGGTTTCACGACCTCAGAACTTGTAAGTTCTTTCGATTGAAAATTCAACTCATCAGGCCAATCTTCTTCTTCGTTGAAGAAAAACGAAGGAATGAGAAATTCGAAATCGAGACACTCATCATCTTCTTCAGTTTCAACAAAGAAAAATTGGAGTATCAACTCTAGTTCGAGAGAATCCTTTTCTTCATCAACACCAGGAGGAGTTAATTTGATTTCCTCCGATGGAGAAACAATTAAATCACCAATTGAGTCTCCAATTTTTGATGTCGATTTTAAAAACCCATTTAAACCCTTATCTGAATCGGTTTTAGACCAAGAATTTGAGGTCAAATCTGAATGGTGATGTGATGCAGATGGTTGTTGTATATCGATTCCAAGAAGATTTAGAAGAACATTCATTTTGGTACTCAACGAACTAATCTCAGATTTGATTTCAGTAATTGAATTTGTCTGCTGAGCAAAAGTTGATAAATCTCCTCAAGCTTTTCTTTGGTGGCCATGGCTACAGGTTCCAGGATGGAGTCTGATACCAATTGTCATGTACAAGGATGTACAATGACAGGATAAATACTTGATTCAGAGAATCAAGTTTCTCTGCTCTTGCGAACAGCCTAATAATCGAATGAACGATTGTTTTTTATTAATAATTTTGGTTGAGTTTTCATTACCGAACAATTAGCTTATAAAGCTAAGCTTTCCTGCCCTGCATCTAACGGCTACTACCTGCACAGATGGCTAAATCTAACCCATCCTATACAACTGATAAATACACTTATTGTTAAGCTAAACACTACCACCAATAACTAATACTAAATACTGACACTAACAGGATATGGGGCACTCTCTTCACATGAGGCACATCTCACTCTACGAGTACTATTGGTGGGAAACAAGATAATTACATTGTTATTAGTTTTCGATTTGATTTAATTGACTAATGGTTGTTGAAACTTTGATTGCACCTAGTTTGTTTATTCTTGGGAATTTTCTCTTCTGATATAAGATTCACTCAAACTAGATCAGAGTATCGACGGGATATTTAGAACTGTTGTTAGATCTAAAGATATCTTGTGATAATCCATTGTTAACAGACTTCTTTCTGTGCGTGATTGATCACAAGAGATTCAAATGGTGTTGTGCATGTTAATAAAGATAAAAGAAGATTTGAAGACGAAAAAGATTTCTTATTAGTTTTAGTATCTTGTGAATTGTGTGCACAAACCTTGATCGGCTGAGATCCAACTAGAATCAGATTTATTCGATTGATTAGTTACGTGAGATTGGCATTCTCTATATTTTTCTTTGAGATTTATTTTGATTGAGTGCGAATCTATACTTGACTATTTCGATAGTTAAAGTTATCAAGATTTATTTTGCTCAATAACAGTTAAACGAAGTTAGCCATATGAACACTTTAAGTTTAGCCATATTCATCTAACGCTTCTAGATCATATATGATGATCAATCAATCATGATAGATAATTAAATGAATCTAAATGTGCTTTAAGAGAGTTGTTCAAATGTTCACTATCTCATAGAAATATCCATGAACAATTTGAAACATATTCGATTTGGTTTGTAGTTGTTCAAAGTACTTATGCAAGAACCAATTCATAGACATAATGCCACGGTTTACAAAACAAGTTCGCATACCTTATTTCATTAAAGTTTTAGGAATTGCAAACTAAAGTCGAGCACAAACACCATCTTCATCTCAATCCCAAATCAGGTGAAGTTGTGAGCTAGTTTGGTGTTGAGATTGATTTCAAGGTATAGAGATGTTAGTGTTGTTGTTGATTAGGGACGGAAAGTATGATGAGAACTTGGACAAGATGCGGTTGTTGTGATGGTTTCTGAGATGAAGATGGTGTTTGTGCTCGACTGTTGTTTCAAACGGATCGAAAAAATTCTTACAAACTCTACTTACCAAACCTAGAATGGATGTTTGAGATTAACCTATAAAATTTATAATCAACGGCTCTTATTAATAGGGATTTTCATGCCGGTACAAGCCGATACTCCACAAGAACCAAGTATTTGTCCCAATCTACACTGGTTCTCATATTCATTCTCATTCCTTGTACCGGTTTTGGCCCGATTCCGGCTCGGATTTTTCAGTCTGGTGCATCGGTTTCGGGCCGGTTCTTGTGCAACTCTAATCATAAGTATAATTAAGAGCAATGGATTGCAATGGACGATGTTACGTTTGAAAATAAATTTAAAAAATTTGACTAGTTCACGGGCATAACCCGTTTTTTGATGGGCCTTGAATATACCCATATTCTTAAATGCGTTGTCATATCACCTACCACAAGAACCAGCCATACCGTTATTGTTTCTTCGATTCTTCCCTTCGAGATCGAGAGAGAGAAAAATGGGAGCGCTGACCACCTCAGTAATTGCCATTGTAGGACTCGTTCTGGGATGGATTACGATCGAGGTTGCTTGCAAGCCCTGCCTCGATAAAGGAAGAGAGGCCATTGACCGTTCTCTAGATCCCGATTACGATCCTGATGATGCTGTTAATACTGCTCCTGATAATGGTAACTCCACAACCTCCTCAATTCGTACCCCTTTAATTCCTGATCAAAATTCGGATGCTGTTGCTGCTGCTGCACCTTCCACCACTAAGGTTGTCTGATCTACCTGCAGAACTGCATTACTATGATTAGGGCACAAGTATATTTCCCATCATCCAACAATTTCTACTTTCCTTCTCTTTTCTTTTTTTTTTCTTCTGTAACGCTGAAGCTGAATATAATGATGTTATTGTTTTGATTTCTAATGAGTGTTGTATGTGCCCAACAAATTTCAACGGTTTCTTCTTTATGTCTCTTGGAATGCTCTTGTGAGATGGAAATGCAATTTGTATCTTTATGGCTTTAATATATAATGTATTTGAATATAAATAGGTCTGCTATTACTCAGTTTCTCGTTTTGGTGCTAACATGTGAAGGAAAACAAAATTGTGACCTATAAACCTGTGATCTCAAGGGGCTTTTGGAACTAAGACGACAAATATTTGTTATAGTTGAAAAGCTATTTTTAGATGTCTTCCCATGCACCCTCTTGGTCAAGATGCATTCTATCGAGCAAAAGAACTCACATTGATTTACCTTCAATTAGAGGAGACGAGCCGATCAAAGAGTTTCATTCAGACTCATTTTCTTCTTGGCTATCACTTTTGGTTGCTTGATCATCGTCAATGGTTGCCTCCATGGCATCTTCTGCTTCTTTGTGAATGTTAGCATCATCTGTATCTGCATAAGCTTGAGAACTCACCACCTGGCCGAACAAGTCCTTGTGTTTTAGGTTCCCTGCCACAGAGTAAAGGAACAATTCAGCAACTTCATTTAACCTTCTACTTTTAAAACAGTTCATCTAACTTTAACAGAACGGCATTCAAAATCTTCTCATTATTTCTGATGTATCTTACAAATCAAATATCAAATGCAAATGGCTGTCAGAGCAAGAGAGTAAGCATAACAACAAGAGCAAAAGTATAGCCACATCTTTCTCTGTTTGAACCATGGCATTTTCATGAACACTCCCTGTGTCGGTATTCATATAGAACCATAAGAAACTGAGGTGCTAAATTCTTGTCACTCATTACCAATTTAAGAGTGCGACTATTTTTTTGCAGTTTCACTTTTTTCTTGATTTTTTTTTTTTGAAGCATACTTTTTTCTTGATAATCATAAAAAGACATATTTTTGAACTTGCAATTTAGATGTATATCCTTTTTTTATTTCCAATTTGGAAAGAAATTGCTGGGCTAATCTCGAAGGGCTGGACTTACCCATCCAAAATGTGCATCCACTTGACGTATTGTGAAAGAGTGCCTTGACACGGAACAAAAATCGTTCCATGGACCGCTTTGTAGCAGGAATCTTAGTTGTTATCATTGTTCGCCTTGAGCCCTACAAACATAATCAAATCAAAAAGGATATAAATAATTTGGTCTTTGGTGATGTTACTTCATACCAAGACTAACTAACCTTGGCCTCAGAACACAGGGTTTGTATTGTTCTTGTTGCCTTTTGGAGCTCTTTCACCTGGGTCAAATTAGATTGTTGGTTCGTGATTAATGGAACTGATATTAATCACCACAAAAATCAATCAAAAGCACAATATATCTTACCAGTTGGATAATGATGTCACCTTGTGCTTGAAAATTGGCTTCTAGGAAGTCGAAAACTGGGATATAAAGTTTTGAGCATAATAAACATCTCGGAGCTAATAAATATCAAAAAAAAACATCCGGAGCTAATATTCTTAGAACAAATGCAAATGTTTACCTTTGAGGAATAAATCGACGAACTTCCCACCATGCTTGACTGCCATTGCGTGCACATTTACCTGTATCACAGGTTGTCAGGTTGATATGAAATAATACCTGTTCATCCTAGAGAAGAAGTCTTCCCAAACTAAAGGTTTTTGCCCATGGAGAACAAACAACAGGAGACTAACCCACCTTTTCATGAATCTTGCACATGTTGACTAAAGAAACAAGCACATTAACAGACTGGCGTAGTTTTATCAAAAACCGGCTTACAGCTTCAACTCGAACATCTGGGGCACATTTTGCTACGACAGCAGCTTCTTTTACCTGAATAGGAAGAAAAAAAAAAGGAGAAAAAAAAACTGAAGACAATAAACAATAGAATTTGTGGTTAAGTGCTGAATCAGTAACCCAGGTATGACGAAACAATAGCTTTTCGAGCTCACCAACTTGTTAAGAACTGTGAGATTCTGCTCATACTGCACAAGAAAAACCACTTCCGTTACCATTTTGTTAAAAATAATTATGTGATAAATTGTGCAACATCGCAACATAGTAAATCCTTACCAATACCCGATACCAAACAATAAATGTTGTTGAGCACAATGTTGGGAAACTACAACCGGCTTCTTCAGATTTACTTTTTCCAGAATGGACCTACAAATGCATGAGAATGTTGAAGTTGCTAGAGCATACATCATATTTACAGATAAGAGAGAATCAAATGATATACTTCGTGGTAATAAATAAGCCGAGACCGAAGTTAACTGTAAGTGGTTGGTAAGAACATAAGAACCTGTGGCAAGATAGAGCATGCATGTTCCTCGAGCAAATCAGCAGTGGAATCACTATACGCCAAATAGATGTGCAGTATCTTCTGGATCATGTCTCCCTGAAAAAGATCAGACAGACAATACTTGGGGAATGAGGATCATATCAGAACTTAGTATCGGCATTAATGAGGAGATAAGAACTACAATACATGATTTGTGACAATCTCTTACCTTGCTCTTTGAACCATTCGGAAGATTTTCATCATCCCAGTTTTGCATTAACAGCTTCTGTGCACAACTTCCAAGTCTGCTGGACAGAATAGGAAGGACTCTCTGGACGGGCACTAAATTTGTACTTTTCTTGTCACTTTCTAGCAATTGACCAACGAATGTCTTTGCAGAACTCACCACTGATTCTAGAGTAGATATAACTTCTGATGCCTGAGGAAGTGTGAAAGAACAGGCTGCAGTAAAGCAGACTAGTCAGAAATGTTACACGAAACTTTTATAGCTTCCAGGTTAATGCTACGCATCAAAATCTGAGGATCAGAATACGTCATATGCAATATTTTAGTATTTTGAGAGTCAGATCTAATACAATTTCAGAATTGTTTGCAGTAAATTCCAGTGTTGGCTCAATAGCTTGTTCCCAAAACACTTACTTCATTGGAAAATCTCAGAATTATCATGTGCATTATCAACAAACATTCATGTGTTGGAATATTCTGAAAGTTGTCTCTAAAGTCGAATATTCAGTATCTCAAATTCTTTATGTAAATACGCGGGTTTCTCAAATACATTATAATTTATTTATCAGATGGGCGAGAGGATTTAGTTCCACCAGCGACGTGCTTAACATTTTTAGAGATATACCTATATCCATTACACCTTCCAAGAAGGAATAAGCACCACAATACATGTAATCTATGCTGCCAGCAGAAGGCAATGGGTCTATGGAGAGAACAAGCTCAGGTACCCCAATTGGCTGGAAGGCCTCGAGGATGTCTAAGAGTAGCTGCATATCCATCTGAGGAAGCTTTAGCATCTGCATTAAGAATATGAAGAATATAACATCGAGAATACAAAAAAAGGTTGAGGTATCGAGCGTACCTTAATAACACTTGACCATCAGTAATCAAGAAAACAAAAGAATGTTGAAGTTTCGAGCTTACCTTGCTAAAACAAAAAAGAATCTCACTGAAGACAGAACCAGCAACTACTTCCTTTGAGATCACCAAATCGGGTATATCTGGGTTTCCAGCAGAAGCAGACTGAGTTTTCCAACTTTCATGATAAGTTTCATCCCCTGCATCATCATTTTTGTCAACAGATCGATTTCTGATGCAGTGAACGTGAAATATAAGAAAGCATGAGCATACCTCCTTCTTTAAGAACAAAAACTGCGCAATCAAAATGTTTTCTTAGGCTTGGAAATAGTGGCCTCATCTTGTTCAAGAGCTCACTGGCTGTCATCCTGTTGAGAGCAGGTGGTGCCCTTAAGCTTCCAGGTGGAAATTGTTTGTTCGGAGGACTTACATCATCCAGCTTGTTGTGAAGATCGCGTAGAAGGTACAAATGCAAGGGTAACTAGTACAGAAAAGTACACAAAAGAAATGAGCAATAAAATTATAAAAATAAGTCCATCCTCCATATATTGTCTATGACTATAAGCTTACCTCAACTGCAGGATCAGAACAAGAATCTTGAATCTGCAACGGGGTGAATGTATACAAAATTAGTCATGCTGAATAAACCAACTACATACATAGCAAGTAACTCTCCAATCCCTTAAGATGACAATAGAGATACATCGTAATTTGAAAAGAAACCCACTGTAAAAGTACTTCAATAAACATTTTGCAAGATTAAGTACCAATGATAAACACATACTTTGAGGGTGTAGCAATCACTTTCTTTTTTCTCTTGTTCTTACAACAGGGATCTAATAAACAACATAATTGGCTTGACGTAAAAGTCACTAAAAGTCGAGGCTTCAGGTACCCAGCGTGTTACAAGAAGTGGTTGAGTGCGTTTCTAGTTCCTTAATATACTACCAAATCTTAGTTGTATGCATCACCATGTCTCCAGAACGCAACTTCCCCTCCCTTTCCCCTTCTACCAGTTCAAGGTTTGTAAGGAGAAGAATAAATGCTTTATGTTAAGTAAGACATAAACCTTGAGATTTCTGTATTGGAACTGCATGTGAGAGGTTCTCTTGGATTGCTCAAGCAAAGATTACCCAGATGAACCAGTCCAAACTCCACTCAAAGAAGAGATCACCAAAAGTGTTCATCTATTCTCTTAAAATGAATAAGGTGCCAAGACATGATACTCCAGTTAGGCCTAAAATCCACCAAAACCTGGTACTCCCAACCAGATTCTCTGTTGTGTTCATATGCAAGTTATATCCAGCCTAGATGATGACAGAAGTACAACGAGATGGAAGTTTATAGGTAGAAATGGAATGTTGACATCAACTTCTGTTGGTGTAAATTGGCATATTCAGCCAACGGTGACATTTTTTTACGTATGTTATTCGCAACAAAAACCATATACCAAATGAACATGTGTCTACAACTCTTATGGTTCATAAATGTAGGCATCAAGACCTACAGTTACGTAAGTAATAACAGCGTCATAAACAAAAGAAGCTAACTTGTTTTGCAATAAGCTAGGGGATAAAGTTACACAAAATGGTATATAAACCACATTTTGTGAATCCAAACATCGGGGTAAAGTAACTGTGACAACTGTTTATAGGTACTCACACTGGATCATTTCAATGAATGAAACTAAATGCAGATACAATCTCATGAAATATAATTTACAGCCAACATTTTTAAGCATACCTCAGAAAAGCTCAATATGGACAAGCAGTCAACTCGTAATGGCCTGCATTTAGATCTTTGTGTGTCCAAAACCATGGTAACTGCACAGATATCTACAGGGATGTTAGGATCATTGTTGAAAAGTTCTTCAGACTGAGATTCTGTCCCCTTGTACGAAGGGTCGGACGATCTGCTTTTTTGCCCTTCTTGGCTTATAGTAACGCCTGCTTTTCTCAGCACATCCATGATCGTAGGTTGCCTCAAGGTTTGACTTTTATCTGAAGTCACTATGTTCTTCAACTTTTTTCTTTTTCCCGATGAAGTGGTCTGAGTGCTCTCAGATATTCTTTTGTTATCACTCTTTGAATCCTTGTTTCCTAAAAAACTTGGCTTGCTAAAGTAAGAAGATCCATGGTGCTCCGGTAAAAGGTGGAGCTCAGGTAGAGATACAGGGTACAGTTTGAGGGAGGTATTCAATAAGCTTTCCAGAAAACTGCACAAATTGAATTTTCCATCAGTACATGGACAAATCACAGGACCACTGCTCCATCAATTTAGATATAACCATTCAGCAAGAAGCAAAAGAGTCCTTTAAAATAGAAATATTATCTTAAACCTAGTATGTTTCTCTACAGGCTGCAGCTCAAGTTCTACAGGCTTAAAGTATGCTTAGCAATTCTACAGGCTGCAGCTCAAGTTCTATCTCAATGTAATACTTTTATGGGCTATAATTTCATTCATACGACAGGCAATAGTGCAGCTGAAGTGATCTAATGGGACTGAGGTCCCATTGGAAAACTCCACTTCTTTTGTATAAGGCAGGGGGCTAATGGTTGGAGCACACATAAGAGGCACATCCCTGCCCACAGCAACCTCAAATGAGCTAGCCTCAATCACTTGGTCTGTTTTTAATATATCTCATTTAATAACTAAAAAAAAAAGTGGAAAAAGCAGATAACTAATAACACGGCATTGACAGGGAAAAAAACATTCTCAAATATCATATACTAGTAGTTTTTTGGTTCCTACACTAGCCCTTTCAAACGCAAGTAAAAAAAAAAAGTAATTTGGTTTTGGGTCTTTTTGACAGCATTATGTAAACCATAGCATAATCAAAGCATAAAAGTCCTACTCTAGGACTCGGTAAAGATGTCAACCACTTGATCTTCAGAATGAATTAATGGTGTTATCTTTGTTTTTCTCTATGGCCCTAGATAAAATGGTAACCAGTCATGGGTTACCGGCAGTGTATATTACAGTTCGATAGTAAGAAAACAGAGTCATTGCAACGATTTGAGTTCCTACAATCACCTAATTGAGGATAACTTCCCGCTAACACAAAGTATCCAGAGACAGATTAGTTCCCATATTGTACCAGCTGGCCCAGGCAGCATCAAGGTAGGCAACACAACAGAGATAATGAATTCCGGAAAAATGGGTAAAAAGAGAGGGAGAAAAGAGAGAAAGAAAGAAAAGAACATCAAGATAGCCAATATCAAGACTTATACTGCCAACCTTTTCTCAGAGACGACGATGAACAACATCCTAATGAACTATATCAAGATACTGTAGATCATGACGAACTATATCCTACTGAACTTGCCTTGTTTTCGCATGATCTGTCCCAATACACCCACAGCGAACATGATACAGGTCAGAAACAACTGGGTACATACACTTCCCCACCTAAACCAAGCAAGGGACATTTACTAGGTTATCTTCTGTGTTTGACTTAAAGTTCAATCTATAGGATGTAACTTGTAAGTGTCCCTTCCAAAGAAAAAATCAGAAGACTAAGTGAGACATAAATATCACTCTTTCGCACCCACGAACTACCATTACAAATATTGTTTTAAATCCTCCACGGCATTGTGTGATAAAGAGTCGTATGATACTAAGATACCATCAAGAAAAATATATAGTTTTTCTTTTGGAACAAAAAATCAGAAATCAAACCGTCGTCTGGCCATAGCCCATTAGGCTATAAGCCTACTATAACAAGAGATGACTTACCGAGACAAGTACAATGAGACTGTGAAACCCATAAATAGCTTTATCTATTAAAGGGGGATCATCGGTCTCCCAAGTGTACACTGGACCCCTAGTCTAAGGAATAAAGTTATTCATTTGGCATTTCCCATCAGTCGCAGTTTTTTCAGAGAGATGGTCTGCTCTCCCTTCAGTGAGTAGTATCTTTGCTAGAGGTGCCAAGTTCAAGGCTTCTTGGTGGACTAGTATTATAGAGGAGCACCCTAGGTGCAGAACATCCTTCTTTTGCTGACCTAAGTCCGACTCTTAGTCACCAGATTCATGAAAGATCATCACAAAATTTCCCGGAGATACCTGAATTTGCGCTCCTTGGTGAAGTCCCCCGTCCCACTAGTCTTTGGGCTTTGGGTGTTACTTAATAATTTTAAATCACCATTGAACACAGAGCTCAAAAATAAGAAAAAGAAAGGGAGGCACACCAATCCATTACCAGACAACTCTGACATGCCTTTACCTTTAACCTCTACAGCATAAAAGCTCAAAAAACATGACCATTGACAGTTCTCATCTTCATTAAAGGAAGTGCCCGACGCTTTTTATTCAAATCATTGCATTTGAAGTGTAGGAGTAATAAATTGACAACAGGAAAGATTAAAGCAGATATGTTAGATCTTGGAAAAGATACCTATACAGTGTAATAACACTGTCTGGGTGTGCTCACCGTTGACAATAATTTTTAACTTCCTTTCCCATGGATGAACCCTTGAGGGCACGTCACTGGTTAAAATTAAGGCTAATAATCATCCAACAGATGATATTTCGACAGTGAGGCCGTGCCGTATAGCACAGGTTACACCTTATAGAAAAGGGCTAGAATTCTGGTAAATATTTGAGCTGATAAGTGAAAATTACATTGCTAAAAACCATCACAAAAATAACTTATTCAGACAGTACCGGAGTAACTCACATTAGGTTCCTCAAGCGCTTTCGCAACTTTGCACTTATTTCCTCCCTTGCTGCCTGACTTAAACAATATAAATCTCCAGTAACTTGTGTACAAAAGGCATTGAGCTTAAACATTAAATATTAGCAGTGTAAGGTTCTATATGATTGATTAATATCAAATGAATAGAAAAATAGCACAATCCATTTTTGATGAAAGCTTACCAATTCCCTTATCCAATTACATCCATAATAGAGAGAAAGGCATATTGCTTGCTTTTGTTTCCCTGTCAGAGACAACCAAACACCCCGAGCAAAATACTGATGGAATAAATAAGCATGTGTCAGACAGTTGACGCATCAAGACAGCTATTCTACGTGTTGAATGCAAGAAGAAAAGAAGTATAAAGCCCAAAATTAAATCGATAATTACATTATACGGGCATCTATAGCAGCTCATAAATGCTCTCACGTCTTACTTAGTCTGTACTGGACATGAAATATCTAAGGTAAAGTTAATAGTGTGCATTGTAGATTTCAGGGAGGGGTTGAACTTTTCTTTCACATCTTCCATGAATGTCGTTACATGATTGATATATTGTAAACCATATTTGAATTTACATGCACCATATATCTAATACGTGTCCTGCACCCCAGAGCAACTTGGATCACATTGCAAACCATATTTGAAGATATCTATCAGGTGCACTTTTACAGACATTTTGCCTGTTCAGTGCAAACCCATATGGATAGCTCTCTTGTCTCACATAACCTACTATACACGTCCTGATCAAAATGGTTTTCAGAGTATTAGACAATGACAGATGCCTATGACTTCGTGGCACAATCTCTTGGATTCCATGCTATGCTATGAAATACTTGTCAAACTTATTACTAGTATAGTTCCTGGTTGGGTGATGTACTTATTAAGGTTAAGTTTACTGTTTGGTCTGTGAAGTTAACCAACAGATCCACCGGAATATATAAGGGTGTATCTTTAAAAAACAATACAACAGTTCAACCTTGAGGGTGATTTTCCATCACAAGCACAGATTGTTCCTTGGACATCATACCTCAACTTGCTTCAGTTCCACCTCAAATTTTGAGTACTACAGATACATGTGTAAAATATTAACCAACACAAACATTTTTGCTCCCTAGTTCAATAATTTATTCTCGATATTGTTCGGTTAGTCAGAACTCTATGCATAAGACAGAGAAGATAATTTATTACTACAAATTAAAAACACCAATCCAAAACCCGAAACAAATTAAGAGTGTAAAACGGTATTGGAATTTCTCCTTGAAACTTATATAGATGCACTACGTACTTTTTAAGTAGAAAAGAAGAAAACGGTTATTGATCATCTACAAGAGGTAAAACATAAAATGTTCAAACACAACATAAATGAAAACAGGCAAGCATTGTTGTATGTAGTCGGAAGCAAAAACTTATAACAATGGTTTTAGAGTAAGATCAGCGAAGCAAACCTTAGGGCAAGGAAGGTGCAAAGGGCAACCAAGTAGTGCATCAATGCCACCAAGAGATCCGTCACTTGTCACCCTCTCAACCTTTTTCATTATGAATTAAACACAATTAGATTATTGAAAAAGTACTCTCACTCTCTCAGTATTTGCCCCGATGTTCCTTCAATAGTGAATTCAAAGACTTACAACAGAGAGAAGATGGAAGTATGCAGGAAGAATTTGCAAAGGCACTGATGAACTGTGAGCAATAAAATTACAGGGTATTTCTGAGATAATATTAATTAGGGAACAGGTTAACGATAAGAAAAGACAAATGATTTGAAATAAAGGGGAGCTAGGATAAAATCATACCCGGAAGACGAGGCGATAAGTGGCAAGACATTCAAACAAATGGGAGACAAATCCCCGTCTAAGTTCATCCACAAATTCCCTGCATGAGATCAAGAGCAAGAATATCAGTTTTCTGTCATTTGAAACGGACACAAAAAAAATATCGAAGCCGGCTAAAGCCAAAGGTAAAAACAATATTTTCCCAGAGTTCCTAACGGTACCTTCTAACTCAAAAGACGAGTTTTCTGTTAGCAATTTCCCTCCTTCAAGATCAGACAAATATATTGCTTCGAATTCACTTACATGTTTTCCAATCCTACAACACTACATAGCTTTAAAATATTGCCACAATATGTAAGAACACATATCCTAAAATTCCATATACAGAGCTATTTTATCTTAATAACTACTCTCAAAATTGGTTCACATAAATTAACATAATCACCATTCTATAATTGCTGGTTGTAGACTTGTAGACTCCAGTAAGGCAATCAGTTCATCATAAAACAGCGTCAAGGGTCGAGGCAACAACTTGCACGAATCCAATGACATTTTCAGAAGTTCTAAACACTCCTGAGGATTTGTTCTCTGCAAAAATGAGTGACAAAGATAACAAGGAAGTGTTACATAATAACAAAGAAAAATATTGCTTTTTGCAGATCATGTCTTCAACTACAATAAGGTATTGATAAGAAAATAAAGATTCTTAAAAATCCTCTAGGAATTTACATAAAAATGCAAAACTTCATATAGTGAGTACAATTACTCCATAATCAAATGCTACATAAAAACACAAGCATACTAAATAGGACTTGGAACATACTTGAAGAATTAAAAGAAAACAATTAGTTTATGATGATGTGACTCGGTTTACCATTTTTTAATGCAAGTGAAGGTAAAAAAGATGCAAATGTGACTCTTAAAGCTATATGCTACTGTAGTTTACTCGACATGCAATGTTCTTAGATGCATTTTCTCTGGTCATGCGCACATAACATATAACCTGTTGTAATCCTTTCTTGTCTATTTTTATTTTCTTTTGCTGTGGTCATTATTCGATGTATTAATCGAGCAGTTACGTTTTTCCTCAAATCTTGGAATGTAGAGAACAGACTTCACATTGAATTTTACTCAACAGATTGTACAATGAAACTGCAGTTAATACGAACAGCATTAATTAGGTTTTCTAGGTACAGGATGACACTAACGAAACGAAGTTAATCCATTTATAACATGTTATTAACACACTGTTCATGATTGCTAGGAAACCAACAAAAACATCCAAGTTGATAATAGTATGTTGATCTTATGAAATAATCTTGTGTTCTACCTGAGAAGATGATGGACAGGCGGCATTTTTTCTATCACCAAGACAAGAAACTATCTTCAGAGTCCCAATTATACCCATCTTCTTATATTTCAAATCTGGATTACTGACCTGCCAAATTAGAGAAAAGGAGGTTCAAATCTTTCAATCACTGTGGATATACAGTGTATCAATCTTAAGGAGCGATTTGGGCAAGCTCAACTAGAACTCGGGTTGGTCGAATATATAACAGTCAGGATTCCAAAATAAAACGTGACCAGAAGTTAGTTGGTTAGGTTCAGAAACCACTCCCTCCTTTGTTTTATCCATTTTATTTCTCAGAAGAACTTTTATCCTAATCATAAACTGAAAATTTTCATAACCTAAGGCTTAATCATAAGTCAGACCCAGAACCTGGCCGGAAGGGTACCAGTGGTCAACCTAAGCAAAAGTAGAAACACAAAAGAAATAGTAGGGAGTCGACATTAACCTATGTAAATGAGATTCAATGTCAGAGAAGATTTAAACTTCTTCATACCTGCTTCCTTATGATCATCAAAAGCTCATTTGCAATAGAACATCCAGTGGAATCTGCACTACAGCATGCGGACAATGCCAAATGGCTGAACACTTCATAGACCTGCTAGTTGAAAGTGATAATCAAGCAAGAGATGTAACCAACAGATACTATTGTCAAATCAAGAGTAATAAACAGAAACCTTGTGTAGATTATCGATATTAAACCCTTCCAAGTAGTCCAAGATGCCTGGAAATAGCGAAACAAATGTAAGATCTACAATAGCTAAATCATATATGTGAAAAGGATCAAAAACAGAGAAAAACTACCATTAATGTACGATGAAAGTGGGATCAGCTCCTGTGAATATTTAGAAGCTAACAGTACCATGGTCTCTAGTGCAGCAGTCACTTCATAACTACTGCCAGAACCTATATGGGCGACTAACACACCTAGGACCTGCAGAAAAGCACCATGAAGAGTAGATGGTCAAGTGCTACAGTTTTAAACTAAAAGAAAATAATCAAATTGATCTGAAAAAATGTAATATATAAATTAACAACAATTGCTCTTACTTCCTGTCTTGAATAAGTATCTTTGAACTCATCGAAGATAGACGCATACAATTGCATGCCAAACTCCCTTGCTCTGTGTTCTTTGCATGCCAATAAGAACTCACATACAGATAGAAATGAAGAGAAATATTCCTGAACAAACAAGATTGGAATGTGGAAATCTATAGAAAGTAGAAAATAAGTAGTTTTAAAGGATGCTCAAACGTTTAAATGTGGGATTCACCCTTTTCCAAAATGAATGATATTATTAACCAATATGTTATGTAAGTAGTGATTGTTAGTTTCACTAAATCTTTTTAGGAACCGATGGATTATAAGATAACAATCAAATAGTATTTGATGTTTAGTACTACATAGTGTATAAGAAACCAGCGTGGACCAACATATCATGCAATTACACCTTATTTGAAGTTTCGAACCTTGTAAAATAAGACAAAAATCATACCTTTACTAAATCCCCTTGCCCGTGAATGCACTGATCAAATAGACTCTCACGGAAACAGCCTTCACTAATTTTCCTTTTTATAATTTTTTCGACACTCTTTTGTGACAGTCCACCATTTGAGTATATAAGCATAAGTAGCCAAACATCAATAACCTTGTGATCCTGAGCTTTGACAACGAATTTAAGTTCTTTCAAAATCTCCTGACACAATATCTGCATAGAATTCCATACAAACAGATACACATAAATAAAGTAAATAGGTAGGGAGCTAAGAAACTGAAATAACAAGCAACAACAGACTTTTACGGTTCCTTACATTTTTAAACCGGAGACTTGATCTTAAAGCTTCAAGTACCAAAGCCTCGTAATTATCCACCTGTGATTTCCCTTTAAGCTGCTTTCCTCGAGCACTATGAGAATCAGTTCCACCTATGAACTTCAAATGCTGACGAATCTGTGAAATAATTCGTCCAGCATTCACTGATGTAGCCGACAACATTAGAAACCTAATAAGATAAGGCATGTTTTCACCATCAACAGTCCTAATACAAGACAATGCTATAGTAATCGCCTGCTCCTGTAACTGCCCTTCTAAGTTCAGATTCGAAAATGAATCAAGAACGGAAACAATAAGCTCAGAATCCTCCTCTAACATATGTTGTAGAGAAGAAATTATGGAATCATTGTTCTGATCACCAATAATCTCAGGCAAAGATCCAATAATCTCTTTCTTTAAATGAATTGGACAAATTGAAAGAACTTCCATGAGTTTATCACAAAATGCCTTTGGATCAACAAGGAAATCAAGCCAACGGAAGTGATTAAGAATTAACCTAGCAAAATCATCTTCAAGTGATCCATTAGGGTTAGAAATTTCAAAATAGTATTCAGGAAGTTTCTCAAGAAGCGTAAGTTGGAGTTGTAATTGAAGAGAAGGAACTAGTAAGAGATTACGAAGAAGACTTTCACGGGGAGCAGAAACAAGGATTCTTCTCAGATTGTTAGGGTTTCTGATGTGAGAACTGAAACCAGTAAGAAAATCAGATAGAATTGAAGGATTTGAAGAGGAGGAGGTGGATGTGAATAGATGATTGAGATGGCAACGAAACTTGTGTGTATCAGTAGGAAGAGAAGGAGTAGAGCTAGGGTTATTGAAGAGAGTACATCCAGCATCTGCTAGTATCGATATCATTTTCTCTTCGCATACACTTTCATCTTTCTCGGTCTCTTTATATTTCGATTTATCTTTTTCTTTCTCTGCCTTCTCAACATTTACGGCGGTGGATTTTGAGGTTTTCAGTGGCGTTTCAGGGATTACGGAGGAGAGTGGTTTTTTTCGGGAGGAATTGATTTGATGCAGAAAAACCATTATGATAAGAACTTGAACTTTACTGAGAAATTAGGGATTTGAGTGCGGCGTAGTGAGAAAAGTAGTGAGTTGGGAGATGAAAATTGGGAAAGACGAGAGAAAATTCTAGAAATTGGGTAGAACACCCGCCAATTTTCAAAATGCAGTGAGAGTCTGAGAGAACAGGACGGCTTGGTTTGGAGTTGTTAATAAGAGCATCTCCACGAGAAGGCCGAAGACTAATTTTTTTTAGTGACACGAATGATTTTAGATCTTTATTTTAATTAAATTTATTTCTAATATTATGTCCTATAAAATAGAAGGGATGAAATACCAAGTTTGAAGGTTTCGAATAAAATCTTATCTTGACCTCCGGAATGATCTTCACGTCATATTTTTTATTTTTAATAATTAATTAAAAAATAATTACACGGTTAACATTTCATCACACAAGATTTTCTAAGGATCAAACCTATATACTGCTGGAGATTGTTTACTAGTCATGGGGTCCTTTATTTACTATATGTACAATTTTTTTTAAATAAGGGTCTTAAAAAAAAATCCACGTAGGATTTTTAACACCCATTGTTGGAGATGCTCTAAGGGGAAGAAATGCTAATAAGGTGCAACTGATCCGGTTCCGGGCACGTACCACTCGAATTGGAACTTATACGAGTCGGTTTCAGTTTCTAAAGGAAAGAAACCCGTATAGGGGTGATTTTCCATGTGAAATAAAATGGGGTTAGTAATTTCAAAAGCCCTTTTATCTAAAATATTTTTCCAATGACTATACTCAGTTAATTAGTGTGAATCATTTAATTAGATTAACTAATTTAGTATTAATTATTAATTAGTGTGAATCATTTAATTAGATTAACTAATTTAGTATTTATTAGAGCATAGTTCGGTTGAACCCACCAAGCATTTTTTTGTCAAGTTTGGTTATCATATTTTAGTATCAAAACTCATCTAGGGTCGCTTGATTAATTATTAGAGTCAACTTTGTTTAGGACTAGAAAGTCTAGGAATGTTGAGACTTACAAGTATTACTCTGAAGACCTGAAGAATGTGAAGAAGTAACGACTGCAACGAAGACATCATCCTTCCACTTAAGGTTAGTAATACTGACTTGACTTGTTTTCATTCCTAAAGTATCTTTCAAGTCGCTTTATATTGAAAACATAACATGCGAAGCTATATTTGTGACACTCTAGTGATTAGACTTGGTCATAGCATTATGATCAAAGTATCAAGGAATTATATTGAATTACGAAGTATAACACTTATCTTTTGAATTTCGTAAATACGACATCAACATAATAAATGTATTTAGTTACTTGATTATGTGTAGGATATATGTGTGATTTCATCCTAGGAAACTATGTATAATTACATTGGTTTAAGGAAGTGGACGTATGAACTTGTTTCATGATCGAAAGGGAAATCATAAGTGTGTTGGTCCGGTTCTTCATTGAATCATATTTGGATGACCAATGCAAGATGACAAGGTATAACCGATCTTAACTTATGTTGAGAATCAAGGTATAATCGGTCATAGCCTATACTGTGTGACATGGTGTAACCGGTCACAACCTAAACTGGGAAGCATGGTGTAACCGGTCACAACCTAAACTGGGAAGCATGGTATAACCGGTCACAACCTATATTGTGAGTCATGGTATAACCTGTCCGAAAAGCAAAACCGAGTTTCCAATATTCACATATTTCTTTATGTTGTGTGTGAATTCGGAATTAGGGTTTGCTAAGATAGGAAACTTATAGATGTCGACATTATTTGAACATGTGCATAATTCTTATCATTAATTGTCCAAAGATATTCCTTGATGCTTAAGGTGATCCTAAACCGAAATTTTGAAAAGCATTTAATTATGATTTTCAAATATATATGTTTTAATTACCAGCAATTAAAGCATGTCCTCTGGAAAAGATTTATTAGTTAATGTGCTAAACTAATAATAGAAATTTTCTAAGAGAGATTTCGGAAATATTGTTTGACATTTAATTAGAAATAAGAAAACCGAAATTAGGTACTTTAATGCATATCTTGAGAATATTTTCGGTTTTGGAATTTTCTTGTTGTCCAAACAACCTTGGTCTATAAATACTTCAGTTTTCATTTCTTGCAAACTATTCTAAGAGTCAGGCAAACTTCATTCATGTCGTTTCTGGTGGAGTTGTCTATTCCGAGAAGAAAGTACCCTAATTAGACGAAATCTCTTACGACCGCTCATTTAAATACTTTTGTGGGATCAAGAAGCTTTGAGAGTACCGTTGGTTGGAAATTAGATAATTGCATTGTTATTTTAGTTTTCGATTATTGATTTGATTGACTAATGCTTGTTGAAACTTTGATTGCACCTAATTCGATTATTCTTGAGAGCCTTCTCTTCTGACATAAGGGTCACTCAAACTAGATCAAAGTATCGAAGGGATCTTTAGAATTATTGTTAGATCTAAATACATCTCGTGATAATCCATTGTTAACAGACTCCGTTTTGTGTGTGATTGATCACAAGAGGATTCAAGTTTGTGTTGTGCAGGTTATTACGAAGGCAATTGAAGATTTGAAGACGAAAAAGATTTTCTTATTAGTTTTCATATCTTTTGAATTGTGTGCATACATCTTGATTGGCTGGGATCCAACTAGATTTTGTTTATCTTTGATGGACTTGTGATTATCTTTTTTATAAGATCGGCATCACTTTATAGATACTGATTGATTGTAAATCCAGAAATTGATAATTTCGGTAATCAAGTTTTGGATTGATATAACCAGACAAAGGAGTTTATTAGATTAAAAAAAAGAGGCTTGTCAACAACTCAAACATATCTTTTACCAAAAATTGAATAGAGTGGTTACCAAACAGTTTCATTCCTTTGCTGTTTGGAATACGATCAAAAGGAGTAAAGCAACTTGACATGGTAATTTCTGTCTCCAGATTCACGTGCGTGACCAAAAGGTCGAAGACGCGGGGATACTGAGGGAACTGAGTAACAAGGGCTATTTTGCTTGGTCTCAACTATATGAAGTTGGATTTTGTTATTTGTATAGCGGCTTAATTCCGAGAGTATTCAAAACTGGACTAGGTCCCGGGGTTTTTCTGCATTTGCGGTTTCCTCGTTAACAAAATCTTGTTTGTGTTTTTTACTTTACTTCCGCATTATAATTTTTATTATAATTAATTAAATAATACTATTGTGAGTTAATCCTAATCACTTGACTTTGATCCTATAGTCAATCGGTTTTATTATCGTAACTATTGTCAAGTGAATATCAAGTTGTCGTATTGTCTCGACTATTGTCCATGGACGATCACACTTGGTATCAGACTTATTGGTCGATACTAAAATACTGTGGTGTATTTGGATATCCTCGTCTTTTCAGTATTAATTATCAGATTAGAGTAATGGTTTTGATTTATAGTCAGAGATATAAAATATTTCACCTATTTGCTAACCACACTTTTCCTATTGCCACCTCAATTTCTAAAGTAAATCTGAGTTTAATTTTGTTTTTTCTTACTTACTACCTACAAAAGTCAATTAAATTTGACTAACTACTAATACTCCTTATCTTTGTCTTCTTCAATAATCCCAGTTTTCATGAAAAAAATTATTAAACACTATTACATAGAATAGAATTATGTTTAATTATAACACAAAAAAAAAACTTATTGTTTGTCTATTATTTTATATTCAATTTGTCATCTTCGAGTAATATATGTAACCATTAAGGGTATAGACTTAACAGATGGATCCGACAGTCATGCACTTAATGTGTGCTGATAATATTTTGCTTTTGGGGGTTCTTTCTAAAATCCCAATGATAATAGCACTGCAGTTAAATCCATGTTGAAGGACTATACTAGTTGGTCTGGAAAACAAGTAAATTATGGAAAATGTGTTATTTATTTCGGTAAAAACGTAGATCCAGTGAGGCGGGATGAAGTGCAGCGGTTCTTAGGCATTGAAAAAGTGGTAATGGATGATAAATATTTGAGTATTCAGATTCTAAAACAAGGTAACAAATGTGCTCACCATGATTTTCTAGTCAACAAATTTGGAAAAAGAAAAATATTTGATAGGGTGGAAGAAACATTTTCTAAGCCATGTTGGGAGAACAATCCTTATTCAGTTGTTCTTTCCTTGTTACCTCTTTTCAACATAGCTACGACAATGGTCCCAAAGAGAATTCTCAACGGGCTCAATTAAATTTTAAGGAATTTTTGGTGGGGTCATGCAAAAGACAAGAATAAAATACATTATATTAAATGGGATTGGTTTTCAGTAAGTAAAGAGAAAGAAGGTCTGGGGATGAGATCTTTGGAGGATTTAAATAAAACTCTTGTCGCGAAACTTGTATGGAGATTCTTTAATAACCCCAATGCTTTCTTGTGTCAATTATTAAAGGCAAAATATCTCTAGAACACAAATTTCTAGTGTATCAAACAACCTCAAAAGTGCTCCACTGCATTGCAAGCTATTTTAAATTTAATGAATATTCTTGTTGATGGATGTGTTTGGGTTGTTGGTGAAGATGGTTTGAACATTGATATTTGGGATGATCCCTGGATACCTACGATGCAAGGTTTCAAGCTTGTTCTCCCGGGTCATTTCCCTAATAACATCCGTAGAGTTAGTGACTTGTTGATCCCCCATGAAAAAGGTACAATGCTCCACTTGTTCAAGAAATATTTAAGCCTCTTAAAGCTTTCCAGATTCTGAATATTCACATCAATAAAGAAGCTAGTGCTCATATAAGCTGGTCTGGACTCTCACGCCGCATGGGTACTTTACAACTCAATCCTGTCATAAACTCCTGAAATCCAACTTTGGTGAGTCTTCTGCGCTTAACGATACTTCATTTCATTGGCCTATTGGAAACAGAAAAAGCTGGCACCTAAAATTTATATGTTGTTATGAAAATTTTTGCACATGGGTTGGTGTCCTCGACAAGATAGGGTGAGTAATATAGATGGGGTTGTAACTGATTGCAAGCTATGTCACTCGAATACTAAATCCATTAACCGTATTTTTATTCACTGCCGCTATCTCAGGCAGTCCTATTTGGCTCCCCTCTTAGTCTTCGTGTGCAGAGTTCTTCCTTGTTGGTGAAAGAAGTGGTTAAGCGTTGGTGTCTTGTTAATGACATTGATTATAGTTTCTTCCTTGGTGCCTGCATTTTTTGGGCTATCTGGAAAATACGAAATGAAACTATGTTTAAAAATGCAACTCCTGAAGTCCAATATATTCTCAAGATTGTTCTACACCGGTTCTCTAAGTACTATAATAATGATGATGGTGATGCCTCTTTGGACTCTCATCTCCCTGTCTCTTCTTGTACTAATCCGAACTTGAATGAGGTTGTCAGTTGGCCACCTCCTTCAGGTAATTTCATCAAAATTAATATGGATGTTTCTATTCGAGATGCTCAAGATTCTTGTGCTACTGTTGCAAGAAACTCTGGTGGTCATATAATGAGTTATGAAACGGCCTTGCTGGGCTTTATTACTCTTATTGCTGTTGAGGCTATGGGATTTATTATTGTTCCGAACCTTGCTGAAAGATTGAAATACTCTTATATTATCATTGAAAATGACTATGAAGTTATTGTAAAGATCTTGAAAGGTCAAAGTCTGAGAATTCCTTGGAGAATACAAAGACTTATCGAAGATATCCTAAAGGGCCAATGAAGCTGCTCATAATCTTACCAAACGTGCTATTCAGCACAATATCCATAGTAGATGGGTATCTCCTCAAATCTACATTACCATTGTATCTACAATAAAGGATGACTCTTAACCCTGTGTGTTCTTATTTTTCTTTTTCTCGTTGTGTTAGAGCACTGCTCGGTCGAACTCGCAAGACGTTGCTATCTCAAGCTTGTTTTTCAAGTTTAGTTGTCAAAACTATGAGTCTTGATTTCTAGTCTACTTATAGTTAACTCTCGAACTAGGATAGAAAGTGTAGTTGAGCTCTAGACTCCACGGCGTTCATCATGCAAAGACGAAGAACTACTCAAGAAACTGGCGGATCTTCATCGACTAAAAGGTATGTGGAGACTTGAACTTATCAATCGCTCAAAAGTTTATCTACTCCATCTCCTATCTGGAGACAAAATTCGTATTGCTATATAGACTTCGATTATACACATTTGCTATTTCGAGTCGAGTTTAGGTCGCTTATCTATTTCTCGAAATATGTGTTGGTAATCTTTCGCTTTGTCCAAGTTCATCTTTACAAGTGACGAAAGTCGTGTTGATTATTTCGATATCTTGAAAATCGCTTTGATGAAAAATAGAGTATGAATAACCTCTATATAACATTCTTTTAGAATGTTTCAGTGATTGAAATAAAGAGTTTAGAATATGTGACCATCTTTGGATATAAGCATATAGTGTGTTCGCACATTACTGTATAAGTCCGAAACCGGGAACCAAATGTATGCATACTTGTGTGTGTACTAAATGTTGATGGAGACCGGGTAAGTATGCTTACCCGTACACATACTAGCGTAAGTTCACGACCGTGAATTTCTGATGAATTTGGAAATCAAAATCAACTCAATCTGGTTACCTAAGTATCCATACCCATATGCATACTGGCGGAAAGTTCACATCCGTGAATTTCTGTTGAGTTTGAAAACCAAAACAAACTCAAATCCGGTTACTTAAGTACGCATACCCGTACGCATACTTAAGTGTGTTACTTTCTAAAATGGTTTGTTCATGAACTAAAACATTTATATAATAAGGAATGCAATTTGCAACCCGTGGATATAATGTTCATGAATCGATTCGAGTGAATCAAAACCGTTTTTGCTTCGATTGTGTCTTGTATACTTTTATAAGATATAAGCAATTGAACAACTCTCGAACTAGTTCATTTGAGCCACTTGGACTAGTTATGGTGAAGATGAATAAGGTTGATATGAAAGTGCTTATATGGCTAACCATTTGGTTAACTACTGTTGAACCAACTAGGTGTACACGTTTAGGTACGGTTACACAAACCTAAATGAATGTGCATTTCATTTGTGTATAACAAGCTAAGATTCGATCTAACGGTTGAAAGATATTAGCTTGAATCTAATCAGGTTTTCATCTAACGGTGAATATTGAATGCTTTGTTACCAAGGTAGCATTGATTGCAAACCCTGATTTGAAGACTATATAAAGGAGAACTCTAGCATCTGGGAAACCTAATCCCCACACCTCATGTGTGATACTAGTTGTATAAGCTAGAGTCGATTCTCCTTTAACCTTAAGTTTCTACCGAGACCCTGTAGGTTAACGACTTGAAGACTTCATTGGGATTGTGAAGCCAAACCTAACTATTTTCTCTGTAGTTGCGTGATCTGATCTTGCTGTTTCTATCGTATTGAGTACAATTATAAAATTGGCTCGAGATTAATTACTCCGGCAGGCAAGATAAAAAAGTAGTCACAAACATCTTCGTCTCATCGTTTGTGATTCCACAATATTTTATTTCGCTAGTCGATTAAGATTATTGTGAGGTGATTGATATTTATAGGCTGTTCTTATGGAATATAAGTCCGGCATATCAATTTGTTAGAGCACTGCTCGGTCAAACTCGCATGCGTTTCTATCTCAAGCATGTTTGTCAATGTTAGTGATCAAAACTATAAGTCTTGATTTCTAGTCTACTATAGCTAAGTCTCATACTAGGATATAAAGTGTAGTTGAGCTCAATAACTCCATGGCGATCATCATACAAGACAAAGAACTACTCAAGGAACTGGTGGAACTTCATCGACTAAAAGGTATGTGGAGACTTGAACTTATCTATCACTCAAAAGTCTATCTACTTTATCAAATCGTTTTTGCTTCGATTGTGTCTTGTATAGTTATATAAGATTTATACAATCGAACAACTCTCTAACTAGTTCATTTGAGTCATTGGAACTAGTTGTGGTGAAGAAGAATATGGTTGATATGAAAGTGCTCATATGGCTAACCATTTGGTTAAATACTGTTGAACAAACAAATGTACATGTTTGGGTACGGTTACACAAACCTAAAATCGTGCATTTCATTTGTGTGTAACAAGCTAAGTTATCGATCCAACGGTTGAAAGATATTAGCTTGAATCTAATCAGGTTTTCATATAACTGTGAATATTGAATGCTTTGTTACTAAGCTAACATTGATTGCAAACCCTGATTTGAAAGACTATATAAGGGAGAACTCTACCAACTGGGAAACCTGATCCCCACACCTCCAATGTGATACTAGTTGTATTAGCTAGAGTCGATTCTCCTTTAACCTTAGGTTTCTTCTTGTAAACCAGGTTAACGACTTTAAGACTTCATTGGGATTGTGAAGCCAGACCGATACTACTTTCTCATAGTTGTGTGATCTTATCTTGCTGATTCTATCGTGTTCAGTACAATCGTAACGATTGGCTTGAGATTAATATCTCCAATAGGCAAGATATAAAAGTAGTCACAAACATCTTCGTCTCATCGTTTATGATTCCATAATATCTTCTTTCGCCGCGTTGATTAAGATTATTGTGAGGTGATTGATAATTCTAGGCTGTTCTTCGGGAAAATAAGTCCGGGTTATCAATTGGTTCCTGTTCACCTTGATTTATCAAAAGACGGAACAAAAACTTGTGGGTATTTCTGTGGGAGACAAATTTATCTATTATCATAGACTTTTCTGTGTGATACAAATTTGTTTATTAAAGTCTTCGATTTTGGGTCATAGCAACTCTTAGTTATGGGTGAGATCATCTAAGAGAATCAAGTGTGTAGTATCCTGCTGGGATCAGAGACGTGAGGAGCGCAACTGTACCTTGGATCAGTGTGATATTGATTGGGGTTCAACTACAGTCCAGACCAAAGTTAGTTCTTAGTAGGCTAGTGCCTGTAGCGGCTTAATACAGTGTGTGTTCAATCTGGACTAGGTCCCGGGGTTTTTCTGCATTTGCGGTTTTCTCGTTAACAAAATTCTGGTGTCTGTGTTATTTCTTTTTCGCATTATATTTTGTTATATAATTGAAATATCACAGGTTGTGCGTTTGAATCAATCAATTAGAAACCCGACCTTTGGTTGTTGATTGAAATTGATTGATACTTGAACATTGGTCTTTGGTACCGTTCAAGTGATTTCTCTTGTATTCAATTAGACTCGCAGATTGTTATTTGCTTGAGTAAGAATTGAATCAAGAAATAGAGATATAACTCTTTGAATACGTTATTAAGATTGAGTCTAGTTGATTCTCTTAAAAGTATCTTGTAGTTAGTCCATACAGATTGCTAATCGAAATATTGGGTGTAGTTGTTGTACCCCCGCTTTTTCATTTGGTATCAGAGCAGGAAAACACGTTAAGTACCTTACAAGTCTGTGTTTGTAGAGATCTGACTTTATGGACAAGAGTAATATCTCTGATAAACGCGTCACCAGAAACAAATGCTCTCCCTCGTCTAATTCTATTAAAGAGAAAGACTCTTCAATCTCGAACATATACGAACCTTGTGTTATGATGAGACAAACAAAAACTGACATGTGTCATCCCGATTACCCTTCAAAAGAGACCATCTCTCTTAATAAACAAGAAACAACTGAGGAGAGTGAATTGATTCCAAATCTTGTTAGAATCCAAGCTGATATATTTAATCGGTTGAAACACCATGTCAATGTTTTTCTTGGTGTAGTAAGAGACTGCAATTCCAAAAACACTGAAGATCAGTCTTCACATATCCTACTTGAGGAAAGTCTTGAAAAGGATGTTTTAGAAATTGAACATCGCTTTAATAAACTCTCAATTCAAGGTTGTGTCAAAAAGTCCTCTATACCATCAACTTCTATTGAAACCAAAGCTCCAGGTTCAGAAGTAAAATCAGAATCCCTTCCTATTAAAAAGGATGTGCCTGAAATCTCCATTAATCAAGGATGTTGCACATCAAATGGAAGGAAGAAATATTCAAACGATGAAGTTAAGACAAAACCTTCTAATCATCCTCTTGATCATAAAGTATGTCTCTTTTGTGATTCAAAAGGACCTGTTAAGCTAAAGAAACTCTAGGTTGAATAACGATTCCATCTTAAATTCAACACACCTTAGACTTAATTCTCAAAGATATAAATGATATTCGTATGTCTAAGCCAATTGGTTTTAGTACTTCCCCTGTGTATGCTACCAGGAGAATCAGTTCAATGAGTTCCTTGAATGCTCAAAAGCAGAACAGATGTCTTAACAAAAATCGTCTAAGGAAATATCAAGTCGTTTTCTCTGAAGAAACCTTGACTCTTGATGTGAACGAAATCCCAGGAGAAAGGAGAAAAATTGATAATATGAGAAATAACCTGAAGGAGATAATCAAAGGTTATAAAGAAATTGTCAACAGACTGTCTACCTCCTCAAGATAAAATTCTTCTGGTAAGAACTCATATTATGTGTCATATTTTGATGATGGTAAATTTTATGATAATTCTTCACATCATAAGAGGCCTCTTCCAAAGTACAAAAGAAAAGGGTCTAATCAAAAATAATATTCATTTGATGAGCTAAAAGCTCATACTTGTGCCAATTGATCACAAGGTTGAAATCTCTCACACAAAATCCTGGTTGAGAGATATGCTCGGGTATACTTGTGTCAATAGTATTCTCGGATCCTCGAGTTATTTTCTTATCATCTTTAGCATGAGTATCTTTGCAAAATACTTGCACAAGTATTTGTGCTTGCTGTGGTAATTTTTCTTTTTGATTGTTTGGTTGAACAAGGTGCCACTTATGCACTCTATTTTTGCTTCTCTTTTGAGATTTTTTGGAGTCATTTTGATTTATTTACATTACTGTGAGTTTTTTGCAAAGTCGTGTGCGTACGACTCTTTTTTTTCTTTTGGGTCGAGATTTATATCGTACAAGTTACTCGTGTGACCGACGCGAACCAATTAAGGAAACCCTATAATTCCTTCCCTAAGAAATCCTTTAAGCCCGACCTATTGAGTTACGTAAGTCATATACGCATACTCTAGGCTGTTTTCTGGGTTATCAAGAATGTCTTCTTATTCATCTCGCTATGGTGATTTTGCAAGGGGATTTCTTGAGAAAGGTTTTGGTTTCGAGTCTAAGGGAAGGAAGAAAAGAACCCTTGTATAAGAAGATCATCCTGAAGTGGTTCATGATTTTCTTAAATACTTTAAGGAGTCAAAACTGCAGCTCGTTGATACTCTGAAAAGTCTTGATGTGTTAAAACCTGAGTTGAAAAAGGTTACCTCTAACCTTGGTCTCATAAAATCTCACATAAATTATCTTCTCAAAGAGAATCTCTTCTCTGAAGATGCAATGAATGCTGTCAATCACAAGCTCAAAGACCCCAAGATTCGTGAGATTCCTGAACGGTCTAATTGACCTCAGTTCGTGTACGGGCATAACACTGGAGTCTGATTTTTGTTTCTTAGCTTGTGGTTTTTATTTTGCCTAGTACATCTTCTTTTCTTGTTTTGTTTAGAAGAATAACTAGAGTTTGGAATAACCATTATTGTGATTTCACATAGCTATGTTCAACGTTTTCATCTTCATGTTTTTAGGTTTATTTGTTTAAATTCTAAAATTGTTTGGAAGATGATTTTTGCAGTATTAATCTTTATGTTTTTATATATTGCAATTTGTTATGGGATATGTGTGTTTTCTTCCGTGAACTGTGATTGTCCCATACCTTGTCAAAAGTTAAGCCTTTCATATGTCGATATGCATGTATTGATAAAAGAATGAATGAAATTTTGACAAATACAAAAGTTAAGCCTATTATGTCATTTATTGATGGAAGATAGGTTAAAATCTTTTGTTGACAAGGATTATGTCTATTGTATGTCATTTTGCGAATAGTGATGGAAAATAGAATGAATCCTTGTATATTCCGCAGTATTGATCTTCCCTTATCCATAATTTTATGTATATACTGTGAGGCTCCGTAAGTTCTCTTATGTCGAGCATGATCAATTAAATTCATCACTTTTTGTGGTTAATTTGGTTGTATATTTCCGTTTAGAATAATTATGGGTTCTCTTGTGATTAATCTAATTGAGTATTTTTGGATTCAAATTCATATTCGTATGTCATTTGTTATGTCCAAAGAAATCCTTCTTTTCTTTTGAAATTAAGGTCGCTCTTGTTGTTCTTTAGGGAATGACATTTTATGGGGGAGAGTTCTTAATTGAACTTGTGCTTAATTTCCAAATCTTTGTGGGGAGTGCGGTTGTGGAATATTATAGGGGTTATCTTGTATCTTTATAAACTCCTTGAAAGCATTTAGCTTCGGCTTTATGATTGCATTTAAAAAAATTGATATATGCTTTCTTTTGGTCATGAAATGTCTCTTTTGGAAATTTCATTAGGATCCCGTTTTCATACCTTTGCCAATTTTATTGACAAAAGGGGGGAGAATTAATATGTAGTTCACACTACAATTACATATGGTTTTCGGATCATTATGTAAGGGGGAGTGGTTTCCATGTGAGATGGAGTATTGACTAAGGGGGAGTGATACATATCACCATAGTATTGTTGTCGAAGTTGTGCTACAATTGAACTTTGATGCTTCATAATGATACTATGACACTGCATAACAATGATCGACAATTCTGTTTTCTCATTGTTATAGCTACGGATTTTCAACAACGATGATGCTGAACTTACCACCTTTGGGATCATTGGAGTACTTGGAAGTGACGAATATTTCGAGTAATGTTGAATTTTAGGAATGTGGGATAGGAGCTACAAAAGTTTATTTATTTATTTTTGTATTCCATATGTATTGATAGTTTTGTCACTAAAATTGACAAAGGAGGAGATTGTTAGAGCACTGCTCGGTCGAACTCGCATGCGTTGCTATCTCAAGCATGTCTGTCAATGTTTGTGATCAAAACTATAAGTCTTGATTTCTAGTCTACTATAGCTAGGTCTCGGACTAGGATAAAAAGTGTAGTTGAGCTCAAGAACTCCATGGTGATCATCATACAAGACGAAGAACTACTCAAGGAACTGGTGGAACTTCATCGACTAAAAAGTATGTGGAGACTTGAACTTATCTATCACTCAAAATTCTGTCTACTCTATCTCCTATCTTGAGACAAAAGTCGTTTTGCTATTGTTGATGGTGGTTTTCAGCTTAGGGTTAAAATTGTAAAACCTTGCATCTGATGTGACGTCACTCTGTAAGGAAACAGAGACATGAGTGTTAACCTCTCCACTGACATACTTATTGAGCCATTCAAAATATTTACATGAAATTTATCCAGACTGGCGCACGTAGCAACCATCCCAGATGTTCTGTAAATTTCGGCGCCTTGCATATATTCACTTAATATAAGTTTCTTTGAATGCTTTCTATGCTATGTTCCTCGGATGAACACTTAATGTTGATATGGCATGGAAATTTGTGTTCACTCACAGCAGAGTAGCACGAATTTCCAAATATCAAGGATAAGGTCTTTGCATAAGGTATTCAATCAGAAAGCATGCTGCTCCCTGGCAATGAACTTAAAGAACTCTGTGTCAACACATAAAATTTAATCAATTACTTTTGCGCCTTGCGTAGTATACCAGACCTTGTTTGTCGAAAGTAAGCCTAGGAAAACTAGGTAATTAATCCGCCATGGATTAGTAGGTGCAAAATCTTGCCCAGAATCAGAAAACAAAGAGCCTCGGCAATAAAGGGAGGCGTAGCCATGCCTTAGGCCAACTGGCGCCACTTGCCATTGGCCACAACCCATCCTAAACCGGCCTTATTTCCCTCGACCAATCAGGTCGCCTCAAACTAGCCACCGCACATAAGTTGTGATTGGGCCCTTACTTGCCGGCCCCACTTACCATCGACCAATCAGGTTGCTCTAAAGCCGCCACACTCACACCAGAAGTGCGGCCACGCCCATGCTTGTCCGGCCCCTCTCTTTCCTGCCGACCAATCAGGTCACTTTAAAAAGCGCCACGAGCACTAGAGGTGTAGCCGCGCCTTATGTTTGGCCGCCCCTTTTCTTGACCAATCAAGTCGCTCGAAACTCGCCACTACATATTAAAGGCCAAACGCACCCTGCCGCGCCGCCATACTAACTGGAAACCCAAACGCGCTCTGCCACAACAAAATTGGCATGCCAACATGCCACCCTGCCGCAGTAACATGCCAACATGCCACTCTGCCGCAGTAACATGCCAATATGCCACAAATAGCGCCCTATGTGCTAACCTACCCCCGTTCGTGGCCAACGCCATGAAAAGCTTAAGATTAACGTTTTTTGGTCAAAGGCACACCTATGCATTAACCAAATCCCTAATTTCCAGTCGTGGCACAAATTATGCCACTCCGACGCCACAACATTCCACGAGCCGTGTGGGACCCAGGAAGCCCTAGGGTTGGCGCCATATCATAGCCACCCACGTCAATCCCTACTCCTGTGGTCGTTTCCACACTATGGCCTTGCCATAACTCCTTTGGCATAGCTAAGGCGTCATTTGCACAAAAATATCGCCATGCCGCGGCCGCATGCCACACGCACTAATTAGGGCTTCGACATGCCAAACCCTAATTTGGGCAAAGTTGCTACGCCAACCAAAGCCAAATAACGTTTCCCATAGCGTTGGGATTGATGTGGAAATAGGGCCAATGTTGCCACGCCACATGGGTCCAACACCACGGCGCCGAACCCTAGCATTGGCCATGCCGCCAAACCCTAGCATTGGGCATACCGCCGAACCCTAGCCTTGTCCATGCCGCCAAGCTCTAACTTTAGCCACGGAGCCAAATCTTGGCTTTGGCCATGCTACAACGCCATTGGCATGCCTCTATGCCATGGCTACGCCACTGGCATGACGCTATGCCATGTCTCCACCAGACGCCACTATGCAGACACTTCGCTATACAACAAGATGCGACCATAATCAATGGCCATCCTTCCTCATGAGATGCAATCTCAGCCATCCAAGTTCTCCACGGAACTGACAGACTTGTGGCAAGCTTCAGGCGACCAACTGCCTAAATTTAGTGGCCATGGCTACGTCAGGCGCCACTTGCACCACCGTGCCACTGGCATGCACGATCCATGCCTGCCATGCCACATTGCCACTCGCGTACACCAAAACGCCACCGCGCCATTATCAGGCGCCAACACAAGGTAGCCATAATCAACGGCTACCCTCCTTCATGAGATGCGATCTCAGCCATCGAAGTTCTCCACCGAACTGAAAAACCTGTGGCAAGTTTTAGGCGACCAGCCAAAACGAGCCTAATAGCATTACATGCTATTTTCATGCGGTAAGTCCCTTGACTTTGACTTGCCACACGTAGCGAAGTGCTACATGTTTTCCACGAAAACACTCGAGACATCAAACATGTCACAAACTGGGGGATGCTCATCAGGGTATTGGTCTGGCGGTTTACAGCGTGCGGCGTTCAATGTGCCCGTTACAAGAAAGTGTCATGAAGCAGGACAATTAGTGGTGGTGAAAAGTAACGGTGTAAACAAATTTATTTCCCTCATCATGGAAGCATAATGTCTGACGGTTACACGAATTCACTTCCTTCATCATGGAAGCATAACGTCTGATGGTTACACGTCACTCTTTTCTTCCACCACTCGATCGTTTCCACTTCCTACGAGACCAGGGTACGTTTCAATATGACTTGTATAAATAGGCTTCACCTATTTTTCACCAAACAACAAGTTTTTTGGTCGGCAACAACTCAGTATCTAGAAATCACCTGGTAGCTTTCCATTCTGCTAGCCAGTTCTACTTTCATATAGAAGTCATAAACAACCACACCTTCAGAATCAACTATTCTGGTCTCAATACTCTCTTCGCTTTCCTCCCTAAGACCAACCCTTCTCCTTCACTTTGTGACCGAAGCAAGCATGGAATGGCCATTTCTTGGTTTAGGCCATGATTGTACAGATTGATCTCTCGAATCAAAAGTACTCCCGTGCAGTGCATTGTTTAGGGTTTAGATTCGTTTCTCATCCACACACCCAAAATTACCAAAATCAGCGGAAACGGTTTTCACCCAAAAACAATTGGCGACCACGGTGGGAGATTAATCTCTCGGTTGCAATATCAATTTCCAATTTTATTTTTCAACCACGATCTCAAGATGGTAGAACTCAGGTCCGGATCAGCAACAAACCCTGAGAACACTAGCACTGAAATCATCCCCGGTACTAACGCTCATTCCAGTGGCATTAATACGCCACCAACCAACACCAGCAGCGCTGAAAATGTTTCTTCAAGTGTTACACCTCCGATCACCAGAGCCAGAGCCGTTGCCGCCACTCCCAACATTTCTTCAAATGTGACACCTCCAACCGTCACCAGAGCCGTTGCTACTCCACCATCAGGACGAGAGACTGGAGAATCAGAAGAAGTCGATCTCCTCTTACCACTGTTGATTTGATGGAAAGACAAAAGGTTCTCGTAAGGCTCAGACAGACATGGCTACAACTCAGAAAGAGATACCTATTTTCCTCAAGACACTAACAGAGCGGCTACCACAAGAGTCACGTCAACCCCAGATGGAGCTGACAAGGAATACTTTTAACATCCAGCGTATGCACTTCAGCAGGACGCGCGTTTATAGATGAAGAGGCTCGCGTTGCTCTTGAACGCCCAGTAGAGAGGAATCAACAATCCAATTTCATCACACGTGAAGATCAGGAACGACTTCTCCAAAATCGAGGCAAAGAAAACCAGCAACCCTCCTGAGTTGACAGAGACCCTCTTCCCTTCAGGATCTGCATGATTTCTGGGGACTTCGCCCACAAAATCGTGCAGTCTATGATGAAACATTTATGTGAGATTCTGTATTTCTACAAGGCGCAGCGTCAAGATATATTTGCATCCCTCAACTGCACTACATCAGGAAAGCATCTGTTTCCAGCTAGGGAAGCCGTTCCCAAACCCCAACCTCTCCTGGAAAGCATGATTGATAGATGGAACTGGGGACTCCTAACCACTGTTCACTTGAAGGATGTCGAGTTTGACAGCAAGTTGATTGACGCGGCCTCCGACTTCAACATTGTAACCGTTAAGGCTCTAAGAGTTGCAAGGGAAAATCAAACAGAAGAAGCGTATTCTTTCCCATGAGGAGTAAAACACGACTTGCCGACCAATACTATTTGTCCCGTCTTCCCATATGCCATACCGTATCAAGTCGTTTTTCTTAGTCAAGGGTTAATAGTGCCCTCACTGGAGTTTTCTGCAGGAGCCGCTTCGACGTTTCTCTCCAGGAGCCGCTTCAACGTTCTCTCCAGAAGTCGCTCCGCTTCAACGATCTCCAGCAGCGTCTCCTCTTCAATGTTCGCTCCAGCAGCCGCTCCGCTTCAGCGTTCTCTCCATAAGATTCTCCAGGATGCGAACCGGGGGTCCGAATAGCAAGTGTCCTCCGGGTGCTTTCCGACAACTTTTCGAGCCAATTTTTTCCAAAAATGTTTATTGGCCAAAAATACCTACAAATAAATAAAACACCATAATAAGTACAAAAATGAGCCCTAACAATATATAGAATCGAGACAAATCGGACACAAAAATGTGTCTATCAAATACCCCCAAACCTATTATTTGCTAGTCCTCGAGCAAAAATAAAATAGAAATAAAATCCTAACTCACTGTCGCAGGCGTCGTCGATTGCATTTAGCGTATGCAATAAGCCTTTAAACCCCTAGGTGTCTCTAGTGGCGGAGTGTTGTCTCCGTAGGGCTTACCATAGGTATACCCACAAAACCTTTATACTCCAGACCCTAGCTATCTACACAGAACCTTGGAAGGCACTAAATAATCTCCTTGGTTGGCATACTTATTGACTACATGAGGAAGTACCCTGATGCGAAATTCCAATTGATGTACACGAGTTCGCACTCAAGCATACTAAAATTCATATAAAGTGACAGAGCTCTACTCAAATAGTCGCATCCAAACTCAGAATCAAACAAATCACATGGATAGATTAAGAAGATGGATATAGAAAAACATAGATGGTTTTGATGTTGACTAAGGTGAACGGTGTTTCTCATATCTGTCTGAAGACCACTGCCATAATGAACCTATCATAATGGACTGAGATACCGGTCTGACTAATATCAACACACTGTCATATACAAGGGTACCAGTGGTCGATAATCCTAACTCTAGGTCAACACAACTGGTACATACAAGGGTTTCAGTGGTCGACTTTATTGAATTTATTCTAGTTGGTCTGATGGTCTGGTCTCAATTTTTTTTTATGGCTATCTCAATCACTCTATTTCACCCTAGCAATGGTAACAACTTGAATCGTGAGCCCCACCTAATCACTTAGAGAAACATATTTTAAAAATAAAAAATAAAAATAGAAGTGAAAAGGACTCAATGAGACATGGCGAAACTACCATGTTATTTCTAACACCTGAGCTCTGTGCTTTTATGAATAGACTCTTTAGATGTTTCCATCTAATCAGATTGGTCCCTCAACTCCTACAACCAAAATGCTTCTATCCACTTAGATTGGGTAGTGTCATCCTTAATAAGGATAAATTTTTAGGCTCTGATGTTTATTTATTGCAACGAAAAGGTAACAAAAAGTTCTACCCCATCCCCAAACTTAAATCTAACATTGTCCTCAATGTTTCTAATTAAAGAACAGTACCAAAAATATAAGTAACATGAGGAAATAGTAAAGAGAGAAGTCGGAAAGATAGTACCTCGGTGAAGTGTAACCAAAAACCTACAAAAATAATATACAACATACAAAATCGCCTCGATGGTCAATCAAGGTAAACAGGGTCCTCCAGAGGGACCTCCTCAACATCACCTGTAGGAAAAGGCTCTATAAAGGGCTTCAATCGCTGACCGTTAACCTTCGAAGAACTACTACCATTTGGTGTCTCGATCTCAACAACGCCATGAGAAAAAACAGTACGGACCACAAAAGGACCGGTCCATCGAGAGCGCAACTTCCCGGGGAATAGATGCAACCGAGTGTCATATAGAAGAACTTTTTGACCTGGAGAAAATGACTTTCGTAAAATATTCCTATCATGCACAAGTTTCATTTTGTTCTTATACTCCTTAGCACTATCGTATGCATCTCTACGAATCTCGTCCAACTCATTGAGCTGGAGCTTTCTTGAGCTCCTGCCTTGTCAAGTGAAAAGTTTAAGTTCTTAATAGCCTAATAGGCTCGATGCTCTAACTCAACAGGCAGGTGACATGCCTTGCCAAATAATAAACGATAAGGTGACATTCCAATGGGTGTCTTAAACGCAGTACGGTAAGCCTATAAGGCATCAGTAAGCCTCAATGACCAGTATTTCCTATTTGGATTAACTGTTTTCTCTAGAATACGTTTAATTTCCCTATTGGAAACCTCTACCTGACCACTAGTATGAGGGTGATATGGGTTTCTACTCTATGGGTAATACCGTATTGTTTCATTAAAAGAGCAAACGGTCTATTACAAAAGTGTGAACCTCCATCACTAATTATAGCTCGCGGCGTACCAAAACGTGTAAGTATATTCTCTTTTAAAAACTGGACTACCACCCTGTGGTCATTTGTTTTACACGGAACCGCCTCAACCCACTTAGACACATAGCCTACAGCGACAAGTATGTAAAGATAACCAAACAAAATAGGAAATGGACCCATAAAATCAATGCCCCACACATCAAAGACCTCAATCACTAAAATAGGGTTCAAAGGCATCATATTTCTACGGGAAATGGTTCATAACTTCTGGCAACGCTCACAAGAAACACAATGACTATGGGAATATTTAAACAACGAAGGCCAGTAAAATCCACACTGCAAAATCTTAGCAGCAATCTTCTTAGCACTAAAATGACCCCCACATGCATTTTCATGACAAAAGGAGATAATACTAGACTGGTCACTCTCAGATACACATCTCCTAATAATCTGGTCCGGACAATACTTAAACAGATAAGGATCGTCCCAAAAGAAATGCTTAACCTCGGCTAAAAACCTAGAACGATCTTGCTTACCCCAATGTTGAGGCATTCGACCAGTAACAAGATAATTCACTATATTTGCATACCAGGGTGATTGGTAAACAGAGAACAATTGTTCAACATGAAAACTATCCCTTATAGGAAGGGAATTATTAGGGGAACTAACAACTATCCTAGACAAGTGGTTTGCTACCACATTCTCTGCACCCTTTTTGTCTCTAATGTTTGGACATCTTGTAACAAAAGGATCCATCTAATCAATCTAGGTTTGGTATCCTTCTTACATAAAAGGTATTTGAAAGCAGCATGATCAGTATAGATTACGATCTTAGAACCTAATAAATAGGATCTAAACTTATCCAAGGCAAACACGATGGCTAGCAATTCCTTCTCGGTAGTTGTATAGTTCATTTGGGCATCATTCAGAGTTTTGCTAGCATAGTAAATCACATGGAGTAATTTGTTTTCTCGCTGACCTAGCACAACGCCTGTAGCATAATCTGAAGCATCACACATAATTTCAAAGGGTAGGTTCCAGTTAGGTGCCTGGACTATCGGGGCAGTAGTGAGTAAAGTTTTAAGATTATCAAAAGCCTTTAAGCAAGCATCATCAAAGACAAACTTAACATCTTTTGCAAGCAAATTGCAAAGAGGTCTAGAAATCAAGCTAAAATCCTTAATGAATCGACGGTAAAAACCTGCATGCCCTAAGAATGACCTAATATCTTTTACGGTTTTTGGGACCTGTAGAGTCTTAATAAGGTCAATTTTGGCTTTGTCTACCTCTATACCCTTTGAAGAAACGATGTGCCATAAGACAATTCCTGATTCAACCATGAAATGACATTTTTCCCAATTAAGCACTAAATTCTTTTCCTTACACCTAGTCAACACTAATGTCCAATGATGCAAGCACTCATCAAAAGATGAACCAAATACTGAAAAATCATCCATAAAGACCTCTAAAAACCGTTCAACCATATCAGAAAATATGCTCATCATACAACGCTGAAAAGTCGCAGGGGCATTACATAACCCGAAAGGCATGCGTCTATACGCAAAGGTACCAAAGGGACAGGTAAAAGTGGTTTTCTCTTGGTCTTCTGGGGCAATAACGATCTGATTATAACCGGAGTAGCCATCTAAGAAGCAATAGTGACTATGTCCAGCTAATCGCTCTAGCATTTGGTCGATAAAAGGAAGGGGAAAGTGATCCTTCCTTGTGACATTGTTCAATTTCCTATAATCAATACACACACGCCATCCCGTGGTCACTCGGGTTGGGATTAATTCATTATTATCATTCTGGACTACAGTGATACCTGATTTCTTGGGGACAACCTGAACAGGGATGACCCACTTACTGTCTGAAATTGGGTAAATAATACCCGCATCTAACGACTTAAGCACCTCTTTTCGAACTACCTCTTTCATGTTAGAGTTCAGTCAACGTTGCATCTCCCTAGAAGGTAGGACTTATACCCTTAATGTCTGCTATAGTCCACCCTAAAGCTTCCTTATTGTCTTGAAGTACTTTTACTAGCCTACTTTCCTGATCACTATCCAAATCGGAAGCTACAATCACAGGTAAAGTCTCAGATGGGCCTAAAAACACATACTTTAGAGTATCGGGTAGTGGTTTAAGGTCCAACTTTGGGGGCTGTTGTAAAGAAGGAATTAGGGTAGTCTCAGAAACTAGTAACGGTTCGAACCTAGCTTTCCATCTATCAGTGTCTAACACAGGGGTAGAATCTAATAGAGCATTCACTTGTTCAATAGTGCTGTCGTCATCAAAATCTAAACCAAAATGGGACAGACAACTTTCTAATGGGTCTTCAAATAAAATGTTTGGTAATGACTTCTGAACTAAGGCTTCTATCATGTTCACCTCTTCAACACATGTGTCATCTAGCTCATAAGGTAGCTTACTGACATTAAAAATGTTCATCTCTATAGTCATATTACCAAAAGATAAATTCATCACACCATTTCGACAGTTAATGATCGCATTTGATGTAGCTAAAAACGGGCGACCTAAAATCACAGGCATCTGGTTCTCTGGGTCAGGGACGGGTTGAGTATCTAGGACCACGAAATCCACTGAATAGATAAACTTGTCGACCTCAATAAGGACATCCTCAATAACACCTCGAGGAATTTTAACAGACCTATCAGCTAACTGCAGTGTTATCTGAGTAGGTTTCATTTCACCAAGTCCTAGCTATAAGTACACATGGTACGGAAGTAGATTCACACTGGATCCTAAGTCAAGTAAAGCTTTTTCTACCCGGTGTTTACCTATTGTACAAGCAATGGTAGGGGAACCTGGGTCTTTGTATTTTGGAGTTGTAGTGTTTTGAATAATTGAACTTACGTGACTAGCTAAAAAGGCTTTCTTATGGACGCTAAGTTTTCGCTTTCGCGTACACGTATCCTTAAGGAACTTGGCATAAGCAGGAATTTGCCTAATTGCACCTAATAAAGGAAGGTTTATGGTAACTTGCTTAAAAACCTCCAATATGTCATTAAAGTTCGATTCCTTCTTTGTTGGTACTAATAGCTGAGGAAATGGGGCTCTAGGCACATAATCAGACCTCTCAGGAACTGAGTTGGCATCATCAGAAATTTTATCAGTTTCCTTAGCTAGTGGTCCTGAGGGGTGAACTACAGTATGTTCACTATCGGGCACGGTTACCTAATTGTCTATTATTCTACCACTCCTAAGGGTTCTAATAACATTCAATTGACTCGATGGTTTTGTACCTACTTCACGAACTCCTCTAGGATTGGGATTAGTCTGACTAAGGAACCTACCATTATCTCTCTCACTTAAGGTCTTAGTTATTTGGCCGACTTGAAGTTCTAACTTAGCAAGCCTCTGAGCATTAATTTGAAAATTCTGCTTGGTTTCCTGTTGAAAACTAACATGGCTCTGTGCTAACATTCCCTGAGTTTTTGTTAAAGTTTCTCCCTCCTGTTGAGAAAACGTGCAGATTTGCGTCCTAATAGACGATGTTTTGTGCCTAGGGAAAAAATTGTTCAAAAAGTCAGATGTAAGTTGTTCATACGTTTCGATTGACCCGGAAGCTAAACTATATATCCAGGATTTAGATTTATCTTTCAGGGAAAAGGGGAATAACCTAAGTTTCAAAGCATCATAATCTAGGTTTCTAATCCTGAGGGTACTACAGATTTCCTCAAAGTCCCTAATATGGAAATAGGGGTTTTCATTTTCTTTCCCTAAAAAGATTGGGAGCAGCTGTAAGGTCCCAGGTTTAAGTTCATAAGTTGCTTCCGTCTCAGCTAACCTGATACATGAGGGACGAGTAGTCCTAGTTGGATTCAACAAAGCTTTCAAAGTTGCCATTTCTGGCGCTATTGGAGCAACATGGATTCTCTCCTCAGTCAAAGGACGTTCAAAAACATACTCTTCAAAAGTCGTACTCTGTAGATTAAGGTAATCGAGACGCTTAGAACTACTAGGTTTCTCTTTAACAAATCTACCTAGTGCGTCTCTTTTACGTTCAGGCATACAATAGAGTTTTATAAATTGGAAGGGTAAGAAAACACAGATCAAGGCCGACTCAACCAAATCAAACCTATTGATTTCTAGCAAACAAAATGCATGACGGCTCCACTTAGATTGTTTCTAGACCAGCTTCTAATCCTTCGAACAGGAATTCGTTATAATTTAAGAAAGCCCCTCTGGAATCAATATGAGTTAAAGTAAGTTGAATAGAGGCGAGGGAAGCTCGGTGGAGCTTTGATACCCAAGGCCTCACCGGTATTACAAGGCGGTGCAGTCACGCATTCAACTTACAGAAACCGTCAAGAACTTCGAAGTATGCTTAAAAGAGTAACCAATATTTTTCGAATGACTTTCCTGTTAAGATCGTTACCCTATCGGCCTGGTGTCGTTTTCCTAAGGCGGGCAAGAAGAGAACGCTGATGAAATCTGAACCCTTATCTTGTATGGCCAGTCCTTGCCCTTTACTAGGAAATTAAAGCAGTCATTTTCAAGTCCTCAACATATATGCATACGAAGGAAGACAGTAACTCGCTGACAGGGGATTCACGAGTGTTTCGACAAACTTACCTCCCGTTCCAGACGGGGGATAAATCGGTTGTAGTCGACTCGGGCCACTGACTCCGATGTCAAGTGTACGAACCCAAGGTGCAGAGACAATATCGTAATTGTCCTCCTTCTCTGCAAACAATTTATATTTAAAGTACCCTTCCATAGGGTAATAAAAAAAAATGTCCCAAAGTCCAAAAGTCCAAAAAGAAAAGAAAAATTATAAAAATAATAAACCCTAATACAGTTTTTTTTTTCTAAAAGAAAATAAACAAACCCTAAAATAAAATTGTCTAAAATAAAATTGTCTTCTTTTCTGTTCTTTTTGCTTTAATCTTTAGCTCCAAGTCTTTATGACATCACCAAACTCTTTGGCTCAATTTTCTTCATGATCCAGAACCTGTAGACACAAGATAAATACCCAAAAACATAAAAAAGAACAAAAATAATAATAATAATAAATAAAAATAAAAATAAATCTAAAACCCTAAAAACAAGTCCGCGTCGGCGGCGCCAAAAATTGATGTGATTTGTAGATAGTGGTAAAAAGTGATTCGATTCTCGAACTTGTGAAGGATAACTTTAGACTTAAATTCAAAACTAAATACAAAACTCGCTAATAATTATAACAAACACTGAAAAAGTTGGTATCAATATTAAAAGAACACTGAGGCTAAGATTCCACTATTTTCCAAGTTCAAAGTGATTTGGTCCAAATATTTATATTCATGCAATTTTCTCGTTTAATTTGATTCTAAAATATTGCAACTAATAGATTTTCAAAAGTGATAATTGTAAATACCAAGTATGAAGCATCAAGAGTCTATAAACTGAGCATACTCCATCAAAATAGATCACAATCACTCAAATAAAAATCATATTCATTAATAGTTCAAGGCAAATAATCATAATAATAATTGCAATAAATTAAATAAAATAGATTGTACCACTTTTTGTTGGAAAAATAGCTTCCTCTATCACCTCAGTAATGGGGTTTAGCTCCTCATATTAATCATGATCTCAAGATAATTGTTTATGGCTCAAAAGATGATTAAAAAGATGAAAAGTGATATTACAGACGATTCGCAACAGTTTGTTGGTGTTGCAGAATCACTGTTACAGGGAGAAATAGTAGCTAAAGACCTAATGTAACCGCTGTGATGAACGACACATAGGTACTGCTGTGAAACAACGATAGTTTGCTGCGACAGTTGCTTGTGCGTCAATTTTCTTCGTGTTCTTCCTCTTCAGCAGCAGCAGCAGAATATTGTATTTTTCCTGCAACTCGATATCTGGAGCTCTCTATTCTCCTCAACTTCTCCTAAGGTTTCGTACCTCTTATATGACTTATCCCCTCTCCTTTTATAGGCCACAGCTCGATTAAATCTCCCCCAAAATCTTGGTTTATCTCCACAGCAAGTTTCGGAGTATTCTTTCTGCCAAACTCTCTATATGCGTATTTTGGCCTCTCCCAATACTTCCAAACTCTTTATTAGATAACTACGAATGTTGGGGAAACTTTTCTAGCCTTTAATCTCCCTGAATTGTCGAAAAATACGTCAACAACAACCCGTGACCACAATACCTCTGTTTCCTTCTCCAGGTCGATCTAACCCAATTCATTCGATCTAATCACATATACCGACCCTGTTATGCTCTAGGAAGTCCAGCCCAACAAAAATCCGAGATTGAATCTCCTTAAATCTTACCAAGAATGCGAACCCTAATCTTCATGCATGCTGGTTTGTTTTACCGCCAAATTTGAAATTTGAATTTGTGAAGAAAGGGGGGCGCCTATCCAGAGTAGTGGTTCCTTTAGCAGCTGCCTTAAGGGGTGTCCTGGGGGTCCCCCTTATCCAAACCGGGGGTCCGAATAGCAAGTGTCCTCCGGGTGCTTTCCGAAAACTTTTCGAGCCAATTTTTTCCAAAAATGTTTATTGGCCAAAAATACCTACAAATAAATAAAACACCATAATACGTACAAAAATGAGCCTTAACAATATATAGAATCGAGACAAATCGGACACAAAAATGTGTCTATCATAGGCATGCTTCCTCAACACATCCTTTCCTCTTAGTGTTGAGACGTGTAAATTCCTAAACACTCACTACTGTGTTGCTAGGCATGCTTCCTCAACACATCCTTTCTTCTGAGTGTTGAGACGTGTAAATTCCTCAACACTCATTACTGTGTTGCCAGGCATGCTGCCTCAACAAACCTTTTCCTCTTAATGTTAAGACGTGTAAATTCCTCAACACTCACCAATGTGTTTCCAGACAACTGCCTAAACACATATTTTTCCTAAGTGTTGAGACGTGGAAATTTCCTCAACACTCACCACTGTGTTGCCAGGCAAACTGCCTCAACACATTTTTCCTCTTAGTGTTGAGACATGAAATTTCCTCAACACTCACTGTTATGTTGCCAGGCAAACTTCCTCAACACATTTTTCCTCTTAGTGTTGAGACGTGAATTTTCCTCAACACTCAATGCTGTGTTACCAGGCAAACTTCCTCAACACATTTTTCCTCTTAGTGTTGAGACGTGTAAATTTCTTCAACACTCACTGCTGTGTTGCCAGGCAAACTGCCTCAACACATTTTGCCTCTTGGTGTTGAGACGTGAAATTTCCTCAACACTCACTTCTGTGTTGCCGGGCAAACTGCCTCAACACATTTGTCCTCTTGGTGTTGAGGCGTTCAAATTCCTCAACACTCACTACTGTGTTGTCATGCATACTGTCTCAATACATTATAGTGTTGACGGCTCCATCACCTCAATACTCGTCTTTGTATTTAAGACTCGCTCCACCAAAATTACATGGCACCTGTACTCCGTGGCCAAGACAGAAGCGCGCCAGTTTATAGATTGCAGACTGCTCATGCCTCTTGCCAAAGGTCAATCGAATTTTCATGGTAATCTTCTCATGTCTTGCCTTTTCGATTTTTATCCTCGTATATCACTATCTCATGCTTACCCCGCAACACTGCCAATATTACGTGCTAAGCAGGGAATGTTGATGGTGGTTTTTAGCTTAGGGTAAAAATTGTAAAACCTTGCATCTGATGTGACGTCACTCTATAAGCAAACAGAGGTATGAGTGTTAACCTCTCCACTGATATACTTATTGAGCCATTCAATATATTTACAAGAAATTTATCCAGACTGGCGCATGTAGCAACCATCCCAGATATTCTGTAAATTTCGGCGCCTTGCATATATTTACTTCATATAAGTTTCTTTGAATGCTTTTTATGCTATGTTCCTCGGCTGAACCCTTAATGTTGATATGGCATGACAATTTGTGTTCACTCGCAGCAGAGTAGCACAAATTTCCAAATATCAAGGATAAGGTCTTTGCATAAGGTATTCAATCAAAAAGCATGTTGCTCTCTGGCAATGAACTTAAATAACTCTGTGTCAACACATAGAATTCAATCAATTACTTTTGCGCCTTGCGCAGTATACACGACCTTGCTTGTCGAAAGTAAGCCTAGGCAAACTAGGTAATTAATCCACCATGGATCAGAAAACAAGGAGCCGCAGCAACAAAGGGAGGCGTGGACATGCCTTAGGCCAACTGGCGCCACTTTCCATTGGCCACACCCCATCCTAAACCGTCCCTATTTCCCTTTACCAATCAGGTCGCCTCAAACTAGCCACACACACATAAGTTGTGATTGGGCCCTTACTTGCTGGCCCCACTTCCCATCGACCAATCAGATTGCTCTAAATACGCCACACTCACACCAGAAGTGTGGCCACGCCCATGCTTGGTCAGCCCCTCTCCTTCCTTCAGGTCACTTTAAAAATCCCCACGAGCACTAGAGGTGTAGCCGCGCCTTATTTTTGGCCGCCCCTTTTCTTGACCAATCAAGTCGCTCTAAACTCGCCACTATACATTAAAGGCCAAACGCACCCTGCCGCGCAGCCATACTAACTGGAAACCCAAACACGCTCTGCCAAAACAACATTGGCATGCCAACATGCCACCCTGCCGCAGTAACATGCCAACATTCCACTCTGCCGCAGTAACATGCCAATGTGCCACAAATAGCGCCATATGTGCTAACTTACCTCCCGTTCGTGGCCAACGCCATGAAAACCTTAATATTAGGGTTTTCTGGTCAAAAGCACGCCTATGCATTAACCAAATCCCTAATTTCCAGTCGTGGCACAAATAATGCCACTTTGACGCCACAACATGCCACGAGCCGTGTGGGACCCAGGAAGCCCTAGGGTTGGCGCCATATCATAGCCACCCACTACAATCCCTACTCCTATGGCCGTTTCCATACTATGGCCTTGCCATAACTCCTTTGGCATAGCTATGGCGCCATTTGCACAAAAATATCGCCATGCCGCGGCCGCATGCCACACGCACTCATTAGGCTTCGACATGCCAAACCCTAATTTAGGAAAAGTTGCTACGCAAACCAAAGCCTAATAACGTTTCCGATAGCGTTGGGATTGATGTGGCAACATGGCTAATGTTGCCACTCCACATGCGGGTCCAACACCACGGCGCCAAACCCTAGCATTGGCCATGCTGCCAAACCCTAGCATTGGCCATGCCGCGAAACCCTAGCCTTGGTCATGCCGCCAAGCCCTAACTTTGGCCACTTAGCCAAATCTTGGATTTGGCCATGCTACAACGCCACTAGCATGCCGCTATGCCATGGCTCCACCAGGCGCCACTATGCCAATGGCGCCACTTTGCTATACAACAAGATGCGTCCATAATCAATGTCCATCCTTCCTCATGAGATGCAATCTCAGCCGTACAAGTTTGCCACCGAACTGACAGACTTGTGGAAAGCTTCAGGCGACCAACTTCCTAAATCTAGTGGCCATGGCTACGCCAGGCGCCAGTTGCACCACCATGCCACTGGCGTATAACAAAACGCCACCGCGCCATTATCAGGCGCCAACACAAGGTAGCCATAATCAACGGTTACCCTCATTCGTGAGATGCAATCTCAGTCATCGAAGTTCGCCACCGAACTGACAAACCTGTGGCAAGTTTTAGGCTACCAGCCAAAACGAGCCTAATCGCATTACATGTTATTTTCCTGCGGTAAGTCCCTTGAATTTGACTTGCCACACGTAGCGAAGTGCTACATATTTTCCACGAAAACACTCGAGACATCAAACATTTCACAAACTGGGGGATGCTCATCAGGGTATTGGTCTGGCGGTTTAAGTGTGCGGCGTTCAATGCGTCCGTTACAAGATAGTGTCATGAAGCAGGACAATTAGTGGTGGTGAAAAGTAACGGTGTAAACAAATTTATTTCCCTCATCATGGAAGCATAATGTCTGACGGTTACAAGAATTCACTTCCTTCATCATGGAAGCATAATGTCTGGCGGTTATACGTCACTCTTTTCTTCCACCACTCAATCGTTTCCACTTCCTACGAGACCAAGGTACGTTTCAATATGACTTGTATAAATAAGCTTCACCTATTTTTCACCAAACAACAAGTTTTTTGGTCAGCAACAACACAGTATCTAGAAATCACCTGGTAGCTTTTCATTCTGCTAGCTAGTTCTACTTTCATATAGAAGTCATAAACAACCACACCTTCAGAATCAACCTATTTGGTCTCAACACTCTCTTCACTTCCCTCCCTAAGACCAACCTTTCTCATTCACTTTGTGACCGAAGCAAGCCTGGAACGACCATTACTTGGTTTAGGCCAGGATTGTACAGATTGATCTCTCGAATCAAAAGTACTCCCGTGCAGTGCATTGTTTAGGGTTTAGATTCGTTTCTCATCCACACACCCAAAATTACCAAAATCAGCGGAACCGGTCTTCACCCACAAACAATTAGCGACCACGGTGGGAGATTAATCTCTCGGTTGCAATATCAATTTCCAATTCCCAATTTTATTTTTCAACCACGATCTCAAGATGGTAGAACTCAGGTCCGGATCAGCAACAAACCCTGAGAACACTAGCACTGAAATCATCCCTGGTACTAATGCTCATTCCAGTGGCATTACTACGCCACCAACCAACACCAGCGGCGCTGAAAATGTTCCTTCAGGTGTTACACCGCCGATCACTAGAGCCGCTGCCGTCACTCCCAACATTTCTTCAATTGTGACGCCTCCAACCGTCATCCGAGCCGTTGCTACTCCACCATCAGGACGAGAGACTGGAGAAGTCAGAAGAAGTCGATCTCCTCTTACCACTGTTGATTTGATGGAAAGACAAAAGGTTCTCGTAAGTCTCAGACAGACATGGCTATAACTCAGAAAGAGATACCTATTTTCCTCAAAACACTAACGGAGCGGCTACCACAAGAGTCACGTCAACCCTAGATGGAGCTGACAAGGAATACTTTTAACATCCAGCGCATGCACTTCAGCAGGACGCGCGTTTATAGATGAAGAGGCTCGCATTGCTCTTGAACGCCCAGTAGAGAGGAATCAGCAATCCAATTTCATCACACGTGAAGATCAGGAACGACTTCTCCAAAATCGAGGCAAAGAAAATCAGCAACCTCATGAGTTCATAGAGACCCTCTTCTCGTCAGGAGCCGCATGATTTATGGGGACTTCCCTTACAAAATCGTGCAGTCTATGATGAAACATTTATGTGAGATTCTATATTTCTCCAAGGCGCAACGTCAAGACATATTTGCCGCCCTCAATCGCACTGCATCAGGAAAGCAGCTGTTTCCAGCCAGGGAAGCCGTTCCCAAACCCCAACTTCTCTTGGAAAACACGATTGATAGATGGAATTGGGGACTCCTAACCACTGTTCACTTGAAGGATGTCGAGTTTGACAGCAAGCTGATTGACGTGGCCTCCGACTTCAACATTGTAACCGTTAAGGCTCTAAGAGTTTCAAGGGAAAATCAAACAGAAGAAGCGTATTCTTTCCCATGAGGAGTAAAACACGACTTGCCGACCAGCACTATTGTGCAGTCTTCCCATATGACATATCGTATCAAGTCGTTTTTTCGAAGTCAAGTGTTAATAGAGCCCTCACTGGAGTTTTCTCCAGGAGCCGCTTCCACGTTCTCTACAGATGTCGCGCCTCTTTAACTTTCTCCAGCAGCGGCCCCGCTTCAATGTTCGCTCCAGCAGCCGCTCCGCTTCAACGTTCTCTCTATAAGCTGCTCTAAGATCTGAAGCCAAAGCTTCAGTGTTTCGCTCCATAAGATTCAACGTCCTCTCCAACCGAAGACGCTTCAACGCCTCCTTCCTGCCAAGGATCGTGCCGAAGCCGCCACTTCTTCCTGCCAAAGATCGTGTCGTAGCTTCCATACTCATTCCTTCCAAGGTTCATGTCCGTAGACACCACACTCCTCCCTGTCAAGAATCATGATCGCATCCAGCCAAGGTTCATAGTTATGGCCACCTTTTGTTTCATCCCATCAAAGACCTGGGGACTTTTGTCCGTCTACCAACCCGTCATCATCCTGATGTCATCACTAACGCCTGGTGCTGTTCACTCATGGGGGATCCTAAAATACCCAAATCCCAATCATGGGCGAAGGACATGCCTAGCGGAGACAGAGCTAAATAACTATCCTTAAACTAAATGTTTTATATCTATTAGGCATATTCAATAAATTTTAAATATCTTAGTGTTGAGACGTGAAAATTCCTCAACACCACTATTGTGTTTCCAGGCATGCTGCCTCAACACATCCTTTCTCTTAGTGTTGAGACGTGTAAATTCCTCAACACTCACTACTGTGTTGTTAGGCATGCTTCCTCAACACATCCTTTCTCTTAGTGTTGAGACGTGTAAATTCATCAACACTCACTACTGTGTTGCTAGGCATGCTTCCTCAACACATCCTTTCTATTAGTGTTGAGACGTGTAAATTCCTCAACACTCACTACTGTGTTGCTAGGCTTGCTTCCTCAACACATCCTTTCTCTTAGTGTTGAGACGTGTAAATTCGTCAACACTCACTACTGTGTTGCTAGGCATGCTTCCTCAACACATTCTTTATCTTAGTGTTGAGACGTGAAAATTCCTCAATACTCACTACTGTGTTGCCAGGCATGATGCCTCAACACACCCTCCTCTTGGTATTGAAACGTGCAAATTCCTAAACACCACTATTGTGTTGCCAGGCATGCTGCCTCAACACATCATTTCTCTTAGTGTTGAGACGTGTAAATTCCTCAACACTCACTACTGTGTTGCTAGGCATGCTTCCTCAACACATCCATTCCTCTTAGTGTTGAGACGTGTAAATTCCTCAACACTCACTACTGTGTTGCTATGCATGCTTCCTCAACACATCCTTTCCTCTTAGTGTTGAGACGTGTAAATTCCTCAACACTCACTACTGTGTTTCTAGGCATGCTTCCTCAACACATCCTTTCCTCTTAGTGTTGAGACGTGTAAATTTCTCAACACTCACTTATGTGTTGCTAGGCATGCTTCCTCAACAATCCTTTCCTCTTAGTGTTGAGACGTGTAAATTCCTCTACACTCACTGCTGTGTTGCTAGGCATGCTTCCTCAACACATCCTTGCTTCTTAGTGTTGAGACGTGTAAATTCCTCAACACTCATTATTGTGTTGCCAGGCATGCTGCCTCAACACACCTTTTCCTCTTAGTTTTGAGACGTGTAAATTCCTCAACACTCACCACTGTGTTGCCAGGCAAACTGCCTCAACACATTTTTCCTCTTAGTGTTGAGACGTGAAATTTCCTCAACATTCACGATTGTGTTGCCAAGTAAACTGCCTCAACACATTTTTCCTCTTAGTGTTGAGACGTGAATTTTCCTCAACACTCACTGCTGTATTGCCAGGAAAACTGCCTCAACACATTTTTCCTCTTAGTGTTGAGACGTGAAATTTCCTCAACACTCACTGCTGTGTTGCCAGGCAAACTGCCTCAACACATTTTTCCTCTTGGTGTTGAGACGTGAAATTTCCTCAACACTCACCTCTGTGTTGCCGGGAAAATTGCCTCAACACATTTATCCTCTTGGTGTTGAGGCGTTCAAATTCCTCAACATTCATTACTGTGTTGTCATGCATACTGTCTCAATACATTACAGTGTTGACGGCTTCATCACCTCAATACTCGTCTTTGTATTCAAGACTCGCTTCACCAACATTACATGGCACTTGTACTCCGTGGCCAAGACAGAAGCGCGCCAGTTTATAGATTGCAGACTGCTCATGCCTCTTGCCAAAGGTCAATCGAATTTTCATGGTAATCTTCTCATGTCTTGCCTTTTCGATTTTTATCCTCGTATGTCACTATCTCATGCTTACCCCGCAACAATGCCACTGTTACGTGCCAAGCAGGGGACTTAATGTTGATGGTGGTTTTTAGCTTAGGGTTAAAATTGTAAAACCTTGCATCTGATGTGACGTCACTTTGTAAGAAAACAGAGGCATGAGTGTTAGCCTCTCCACTGACATACTTATTGAGCCATTCAATATACTTACATGAAATTTATCCAGACTGGCGCATGTAGCAACCATCCCAGATATTCTGTAAATTTCGGCGCCTTGCATATATTCACTTAATATAAGTTTTTTTGAATGCTTTTTATGCTATGTTCCTCGGCTGAACCCTTAATGTTGATATGGCATGACAATTTGTATTCACTCGCAGCAGAGTAGCACGAATTTCCAAATATCAAGGATAAGGTCTTTGTATAAGGTATTCAAACAGAAAGCATGTTGCTCTCTGGCAATGAACTTAAAGAACTCTGTGTCAACACATAGAATTCAATCAATTACTTTTGCGCCTTGCACAGTATACCAGACCTTGCTTGTCGAAAGTAAGCCTAGGCAAACTAGGTAATTAATCCACCATGGATTAGTAGGTGCAAAATCTTGCCCAGAATCAGAAAACAAGGAGCCGCAGCAACAAAGGGAGGCGTGGCCATTCCTTAGGCCAACTGGTGCCACTTGCCATTAGCCACAACCCATCCTAAATCGGCCCTATTTCCCTTGACCAATTAGGTCTCCTCAAACTAGCCACACACACATAAGTTGTGATTGGGCCCTTACTTGCCGGCCCCACTTCCCATCGACCAATCAGGTTGCTCTAAAGCCGCCACACTCACACCAGAATTGTGGCCATGCCCATGTTTGGCCGGCCCCTCTCCTTCCTTCATGTCACTTTAAAAAGCGCCACGAGCAGTAGAGGTGTAGCCGCGCCTTATATTTGGCCGCCCCTTTTCTTGACCAATCAAGTCGCTCTAAACTCGCCACTACACATTAAAGGCCAAACGCACCCTTCCGCGCAGCCATACTAACTGGGAACCCAAACGCGCTCTGCCACAACAACTTTGGCATGCCAACATGCCACCCTGCCGCAGTAACATGCCAACATGCCTCTCTGCCGCAGTAACATGCCAATGTGCCACAAATAGCTCCCTATGTGCTAACTTACCTCCCGTTCGTAGCCAACGCCATGAAAAGCTTAAGATTAGGGTTTTCTGGTCAAAGGCACGCCTATGCATTAACCAAAGCCCTAATTTATAGTCGTGGCACAAATTATGCCACTTCGACGCCACAACATGCCACGAGCCGTGTGGGACCCAGGAAGCCTTAGGGTTGGCGCCATATCATAGCCACCCACGACAATCCCTACTCCTATGGCCGTTTCCATACTATGGCCTTACCATAACTACTTTGGCATAGTTATGGCGCCATTTGCACAAAAATATCGCCATGCCGCGGACGCATGCCACACACACTAATTAGAGCTTCGACATGCCAAACCCTAATTTGGGAAAAGTTGCTACACCAACCAAAGCCTAATAACGTTTCGAGAGCGTTGGGATTGATGTGGCAACATGGCCAATGTTGCCACTTCACATGTGGGTCCAACACCACGGCGCCAAACCCTAGCATTGGCCATGCCGCCAAACCCTAGCATTGGCCATGCCGCTAAACCCTAAGCTTGGTCATGCCGCCAAGCCCTAACTTTGGCCACGGAGCCAAATCTTGGATTTGGCCATGCTACAACGCCACTAGCATGCGGCTATGCCATGGCTCCACCAGGCGCCACTATGCCAATGGCGCCACTTCGCTATACAACAAGATGCGACCATAATCAATGTCCATCCTTCCTATGAGATGCAATCTCGGCCATCCAAGTTCGCCATCGAACTTACAGACTTGAGGCAAGCTTCAGGCGACCAGCTGCCTAAATCTAGTGGCCATGGCTACGCCAGGCGCCACTTGCACCACCGTGCCACTGGCGTATACCAAAACTCCACCGCGCCATTATCAGGCGCCAACATAAGGTAGACATAATCAACGGTTACCCTCCTTCATGAGATGCAATCTCAGCCATTGAAGTTCTCCACCGAACTGACAAACCTGTGGCAAGTTTTAATCCACCAGCCAAAACGAGCCTAATCGCATTACATGCTATTTTCCTGCGGTAAGTCCCTTGACTTTGACTTGCCACACGTAGCGAAGTGCTACATGTTTTCCACGAAAACACTCGAGACATCAAACATGTCACAAACTGGGGGATGCTCATCAGGGTATTGGTCTGGCGGTTTACAACGTGCGGCGTTCAATGCGCCCGTTACAAGAAAGTGTCATGAAGCAGGACAATTAGTGGTGGTGAAAAGTAACGGTGTAAACAAATTTATTTCCCTCATCATGGAAGCATAATGTCTGACGGTTACACGAATTCACTTCCTTCATCATGGAAGCATAATGTCTGACGGTTACACGTCACTCTTTTCTTCCACCACTCAATCGTTTCCACTTCCTACGAGACCAGGGTACGTTTCAATATGACTTGTATAAATAGGCTTCACCTATTTTTCACCAAACAACAAGTTTTTTGGTCGCAACAACATAGTATCTAGAAATCACCTGGTAGCTTTCCATTCAGCTAGCCAGTTCTACTTTCAGATGGAAGTCATAAACAACCACACCTTCATAATCAACTATTCTGGTCTCAACACTCTCTTCACTTCCCTCCCTAAGACCAACCCTTCACCTTCACTTTGTGACCGAAGCAAGCCTGGAATGGACATTTCTTGGTTTAGGCCAGGATTGTACAGATTGATCTCTCGAATCAAAAGTACTCCCGTGCAGTGCATTGTTTAGGGTTTAGATTCGTTTCTCATCCACACACCCAAAATTACCAAAATCAGCGGAACCGGTCTTCACCCACGAACAATTAGCGACCACGGTGGGAGATTAATCTCTCGGTTGCAATATCAATTTCCAATTCCCAATTTTATTTTTCAACCACGATCTCAAGATGGTAGAACTCATGTCCGGATCAGCAACAAACCCTGAGAACACTAGCACTGAAATCATCCCTGGTACTAATGCTCATTCCAGTGGCATTACTACGCCACCAACCAACACCAGCGGCGCTGAAAATGTTCCTTCAGGTGTTACACCACCGATCACCAGAGCCGCTGCCTCCACTCCCAACATTTCTTCAATTGTGACGCCTCCAACCGTCATCAGAGCCGTTGCTACTCCACCATCAGGACGAGAGACTGGAGAAGTCAGAAGAAGTCGATCTCCTCTTACCACTGTTGATTTGATGGAAAGACAAAAGGTTCTCGTAAGGCTCAGACATACATGGCTATAACTCAGAAAGAGATACCTATTTTCCTCAAAACACTAACGGAGCAGCTACCACAAGAGTCACGTCAAACCTAGATGGAGCTGACAAGGAATACTTTTAACCTTTGGCGCAGGCACTTCAGCAGGACGCGCATTTATAGATTAAGAGGCCCCCGTTGCTCTTGAACGCCCAGTAAAAAGGAATCAGCAATCCAATTTCATCACACGTGAAGATCAGGAATGACTTCTCCAAAATCGAGGCAAAGAAAATCAGCAACCCTCATGAGTTCATAGAGACCCTCTTCTCGTCAGGATCCGCATGATTTATGGGGACTTCCCCCACAAAATCGTGCACTCTATGATGAAACATTTACGAGATTCTATATTTCTCCAAGGCGCAGCGTCAAGACATATTTGCAGCCCTCAACCGCACTGCATTAGGAAAGCAGCTGTTTCTAGCCATGGAAGTCGTTCCCAAAGCCCAACCTCTCCTGGAAAGCACGATTGATAGATGGAACTGGGACTCCCAACCATTATTCACTTGAAGGATGTCGAGTTTGACATCATGCTGATTGATGCATCCTTCGACTTCAACATTGTAACCGTTAAAGCTCTGAGAGGTTCAATGGAAAATCAAACAGAAGAAGCGTATTATTTCCCATGAGGAGAAAAACACGACTTGCCGACCAACACTATTTGTGCCGTCTTCCCATATTTCTTATCTTATCAAGTCGTTTTTCGAAGTCAAGGGTTAATAGTGCCATCACTGGAGTTTTCTCCAGGAGCCGCTTCCACGTTCTCTACAAAAGTCGCTCCGCTTCAACGTTCTTCAGCAGCGGCTCCGCTTCAGCGTTCGCTCCAGCAGCCGCTCCGCTTGAACGTTCTCACCATAAGATGCTCCAAGATCCGAAGCCGAAGCTTCAGTGTTTTGCTCCATAAGCTTCAACGTCCTCTCCAAACGAAGCCGCTTCAACTCCTCCTTCCTGCCAAGGATCGTGCCGAAGCCGCCACTTCTTCCTGCCAAAGATCGTTTCGTAGTTGCCACACTCCTTCCTTTCAAGGTTCGTGTCCGCCACCATACTCCTCCCTGTCAAGGATCGTGATCGCAGCCAGCCAAGGTTCATAGTTGTGGCCACCTTTTGTTTCATCCCCTCAAAGACCTGGGGACTTTTGTCCGTCTACCAACCCGTCATCATCCTGATGTCATCACTAATGCCTGGTGCTGCTCACTCATGGGGGAGCCTAAAATACGCAAAGCCCAATCATGCGCGAAGGACATGCCTAGCGGAGACAGAGTTAAATAATTATCCTTAAACTAAATGTTTTATATATACTAGGCATATTCAATAAATTATAAATATCTTAGTGTTGAGACGTGAAAATTCCTCAACACGACTATTGTGTTTCCAGGCATGCTGCCTCAACACATCCTTTCTCTTAGTGTTGAGACGTGTAAATTCCTCAACACTCACTACTGTGTTGCTAGGCATGGTTCCTCAACACATCATTTCTCTTAGTGTTGAGACGCGTAAATTCCTCAACACTCACTACTGTTTTGCTAGGCATGATTCCTCAACACATCCTTTCTAGTGTTGAAACGTGTAAATTCCTCAACACTCACTACTGTGTTGCTGGGCATGCTTCCTCAACACATCCTTTCTCTTAATGTTGAGACGTGTAAATTCCTCAACACCCACTACTGTGTTGCTAGGCAGGATTCCTCAACACATCCTTTCTCTTAGTGTTGAGACGTGTAAATTCCTCAACACTCATTATTGTGTTGCTAGGCATGCTTTCTCAACACATCCTTTCTCTTAGTGTTGAGACGTGGAAATTCCTCAACACTCACTACTGTGTTTCCAGGCATGCTGCCTCAACACACCCTCCTCTTGGTATTGAAAGGTGCAAATTCCTCAACATAATTATTATGTTGCCAGGATTGCTGCCTCAACACATCCTTTCTCTTAGTGTTGAGACGTCAACACTCACTACTGTGTTGCTAGGCATGCTTCCTCAACACATCCTTTCTTCTTAGTGTTGAGATGTGTAAATTCCTCAACACTCACTACTGTGTTGCTAGGCATGCTTCCTTAACACATCCTTTCCTCTTAGTGTTGAGACGTGTAAAATGCTCAGCACTCACTACTATGTTGCTAGGCATGCTTCCTCAATACATCCTTTCCTCTTAGTGTTGAGACGTGCAAATTTCTCAACACTCACTACTGTGTTGCTAGGCATGCTTCCTCAACCCATCCTTTCCTCTTAGTGTTGAGACGTGTAAATTCCTCAACACTCACTACTGTGTTGCTAGGCATGTTTCCTCAACACATCCTTTCCTCTTAGTGTTGAGACGTGTAAATTCCTCAACACTCATTAATGTGTTTCCAGGCATGCTGCCTCAACACACCTTTTCCTCTTAGTGTTGAGACGTGTAAATTCCTCGACACTCACTACTGTGTTGCCAGGCAAACTGCCTCGACACATATTTTTCCTTAGTTTTGAGACGTGGAAATTTTCTCAACACTCACCACTGTGTTGCCAGGAAAACTGCCTCAAAACATTTTTCCTCTTGGTGTTGAGACGTGAAATTTCCTCAACACTCCTGCTGTGTTTCCAGGAAAACTGCCTCAACACATTTTTCCTCCTGGTGTTGAGACGTGAAATTTCCTCAACACTCACTGCTGTGTTGCCAGGCAAACTACCTCAACACATTTTTCCTCTTAGTGTTGAGACGTGAAATTTCCTCAACACTCACTGTTGTGTTGCCAGGCAAACTGCCTCAACACATATTTTTCCTTAGTGTTGAGACGTGGAAATCTCCTCAACACTCACTGATGTGTTGCCAGGAAAACTGCCTCAACACATTTTTCCTCTTAGTGTTGAGACGTGAAATCTCCTCAACACTCACTGCCGTGTTGCCAGGAAAACTGTTTCAACACATTTTTCCTCTTAGTGATGAGACGTGAAATTTCCTCAACACTCACCACTGTGTTGCCGGGGAAACTGCCTCAGCACATTTTTCCTCTTGGTGTTGAGGCGTTAAAATTCCTCAACACTCACTACTGTGTTGTCATGAATACTTTCTCAATACATTATAGTGTTGATGGCTCCATCACGTCAATACTCGTCTTTATATTCAAGGCTCGCTGCACCAACATTACATGGCACTTGTACACCGTCCGTGGACAAGACAGAAGCGTGCCAGCACACAGATTACAGACTGCTCATGCCTTTTGCCAAAGGTCAATTGAATTTTCCTGGTAATCTTCTCATGTCTTTCCTTTTTGATTTTTATCCTCGTCTGTCACCATCTCATGCTTACCCCGCAACAATGCCACTGTTACGTGCTAAGCAGGGGACTTAATGTTGATGGTGGTTTTTAGCTTAGGGTTAAAATTGTAAAACCTTGCATCTGATATGACGTCACTCTGTAAGGAAACGGAGGCATGAGTGTTAACCTCTCCACTGGCATACTTATTGAGCCATTCAATATATTTACATGAAATTTATCCAGACTAGCGCATGTAGCAACCATCCCAGATATTCTGTAAATTTCGGTGCCTTGCATATATTCACTTAATATAAGTTTCTTTGAATGCTTTCTATGCTATGTTCCTCGGCTGAACCGTTAATGTTGATATGGCATGACAATTTGTGTTCACTCGCAGCAGAGTAGCACGAATTTCCAAATATCAAAGATAAGGTCTTTGCATAAGGTATTCAATTAGAAAGCATGTTGCTCTCTGGCAATGAACTTAAAGAACTCTGTGTCAACACATAGAATTCAATCAATTACTTTTGCGACTTGCGCAGTATATCAGACCTTGCTTGTCGAAAGTAAGCCTTGGAAAACTAGGCAATTAATCCTCAATGGATTAGTAGGTGCAAAATCTTTCCCAGAATCAAAAAACAGGGATCCGCAGCAGCAAAGGGAGGTGTGGCCAAGCCTTAGACCAACTGGCACCATTTGTCATTTGCTACACCCCATCCTAAACCGACCCTATTTCCCTCGACCAATCAGGTCTCCTCAAACTAGCCACACACACATAAGTTTTGACTGGGTTTTTACTTGTCGGCCCTACTTCCCATCGACCAATCAGGTTGCTCTAAAGCCGCCACACTCGCACCAGAAGTGTGGCCACACCCATGCTTGGCCAGCCTTTCTCCTTCCTGCCCACCAATCAGGTCACTTTAAAAAGCGCCACGAGCACTAGAGGTGTATTCGCGCCTTATGTTTGGCCGCCCATTTTCTTGACCAATCAAGTCGCTCTAAACTCGCCACTATACATTAAACGCAAAACGCACCCTGCCACGCCGCCATACTAACTGGCAACCCAAACACGCTCTGCCACAACAAAATTGGCATGCCAACATGCCACCCTGCCGCAGTAACATGCCAACATGCCACTCTGCCGCAGTAACATGCCAATGTGCCACAAATAGCGCCCTATGTGCTAACCTACCTCCCGTTCATGGCCAACGCCATGAAAATCTTAAGATTAGGGTTTTCTGGTCAAAGGCACGCCTATGCATTAACCAAATCCCTAATTTCCAATCGTGGCACAAATTATTCCACTTCGACGCCACAACATGCCACGAGACGTGTGGGACCCAGGAAGCCCTAGGATTGGCACCATATCATAGCCACCCACGACAATCCCTACTCTTGTGTCCGTTTCCACACTATGGCCTTGCCATAACTTCTTTGGCATAGCTATGGCGCCATTTTCACAAAAAAATATCCATGCCGCGGCCACATGACACACACACTAATTATGGCTTCGACATGCCAAACCCTAATTTGGGAAAAGTTGCTACGCCAACCAAAGCCAAATAACGTTTCCCAGAGCGTTGGGATTGATGTGGAAACATGGCCAATGTTTCCACGCCACATGTGGGTCAAACACCACGAGGCCAAACCCCAGCATTGGCCATGCAACCAAACCCTAGCATTGGCCATACCGCCGAACCCTAGCTTTGGCCATGCCGCCAAACCCTAACTTTGGCCACGGAGCCAAATCTTGGCTTTTGCCATGCTACAACGCCACTAGCATGCCGTTATGACACGGCTACTACCATGCCGCTATGCCACGGCTACGCCATTGGTATGCCGCTATGCCATGGATACGCCACTGCATGACACTAGCATTCCGCTATGTCATGGCTCCACTAGGCGCCACTATGCCAATGGCGCCACTATGCTATACAATAAGAGGCGGCCATAATCAATGGCCATCCTTCCTCATGAGATGCAATCTCAGCCATCCAAGTTCTCCACTGAACTGATAGACTTGTGGAAAGCTTCAGGCGACCAGCTGCCTAAATCTAGTGGCCATGGCTACGCCAGGCGCCACTTGCACCACCGTGCTACTGGCATGCACAAGCCATGCCATCCATCCATTATCATGTGCCAACATAAGGTAGCCATAATCAACGGTTACCTTCCTTCGTGAGATTCAATCTCAACCATCGAAGTTCGCCACCGAACTGACAAACCTGTGGAAAATTTTAAGCGACCAGCCAAAGCGAGCCTAATAGCATTACATGTTATTTTCCTGCGGTAAGTCCCTTGACTTTGACTTGCCACACGTAGAGAAGTGCTACATGTTTTCCACGAAAACACTCGAGACATCAAACATGTCATAAACTGGGGGATGCTCATCAGGGTATTGGTCTGGCGGTTTACAGCGTGCGGCGTGCAATGCGCCCGTTACAAGAAAGGTCATGAAGCGGGACAATTAGTGGTGGTGAAAAGTAACGGTGTAAGCAAATTTATTTCCCTCATCATGGAAGCATAATGTCTGACGGTTACACGAATTCACTTCCTTCGTCATGGAAGCATAACGTCTGACGATTACACGTCACTCTTTTCTTCCAACACTCAATCGTTTCCACTTCCTACGAGACCATGGTACGTTTCAATATGACTTGTATAAATAGGCTTCACCTATTTTTCACCAAACAACAAGTTTTTTGGTCGGCAACAATACAGTATCTAGAAATCACCTGGTAGCTTTCCATTCTGCTAGCCAGTTCTACTTTCAGATACAAGTCATAAACAACCACACCTTCAGAATCAGCTATTCTGGTCTCAACACTCTCTTCGCTTCCCTCCCTAAAACCAACCCTTCTACTTCACTTTGTGACCGAAGCAAGCCTGGAACGGACATTTCTTAGTTTATGCCAGGATTGTACCGATTGATCTCTCGAATCAAAAGTACTCCCGTGCAGTGCATTGTTTAGGGTTTAGATTCATTTCTCATCAACATACCCAAAATTACCAAAATCAGCAGAAACTGTTTTCACCCACAAATAATTATATAGACTTTGATTATACACATTTGTTATTTCAAGCCGAATTTATCTCGCTTATCTATTTCTCGAAATATGTGTTGGTAAGCTTTCGCTTTGGCCAAGTTCATCTTTACTTAGTGACGAAAGTGATGTTATGTTTCAATCACTTTGAAAATGGCTTTGATGAAAAATGGTTGGTGAATAACAACTATATAACGTCCTCTAAGAATGTTTCAATGATTGAAATGAGAGTTTAGATTATATAACCATTGTTGGATATAACCATTGTGTGGAAACACATATATGTATAAGTCCTTATTCCTTGAACCAAAGTATGTGTATTTTGTTGATCAGGAAAACCAGAACAAGAGCTGTGAACTCAGTCCGCAAACCCAGTCCGTGAACTGGCGGAGGTTCTCATCCCGAGAATATCTGCTGGAGTTTGTGAACTCCTTCCAGGAACTTAAGTCCGCGAACTAAGTCCTCGTACTTGAGTTGGTTATATCTAAAGACGATTATTTGTGAGCTTATATTTATATTAACTAAGGAATGCAAATTGAAAACGTGGTTATTAAGTTCATGAATCGATTCGACTGAATCAAATCGTTTTTGCTTCGATTGTGTCTTGTATAGTTATATAATATTTATACAATTGAACAACTCTCTAACTACTTTATTTGAGTCATTGGAACTAGTTATGGTGAAGAAGAATATGGTTGATATGAAAGTGCTCATATGGCTAACCATTTGGTTAACTACTGTTGAACCAATAAATGTACATGTTTGGGTACGGTTACACAAACCTAAAATCGTGTATTTCATTTGTGTGTAACAAGATAAGTTTTCGATCCAACGGTTGAAAGATATTAGCTTGAATTTAATCAGGTTTTCATCTAACAATGAATATTGAATGCTTTGTTACTAAGCTAACATTGATTGCAAACCCTGATTTGAAAGACTATATAAGGGAGAGGTCTAGCAAATGGGAAACCTAATCCCCACTCCTCCTGTGTGATACTAGTTGTATTAGCTAGAGTAGATTCTACTTTAACCTTAGGTTTCTTCTTGTAAACCAGGTTAACGAGTTGAAGACTTCATTGGGATTGTGATGCCAGAACGATACTACTTTCTCGTAGTTGTGTGATCTGATCTTGTTGATTCTATCATGTTGAGTACAATCGTAACGGTTGGCTTGAGATTAATATCTCCGATAGGCAAGATATAAAAGTAGTCACAAACATCTTCGTCTCATTGTTTGTGATTCCACAATATCTTCTTCGCCGCGTCGATTAAGATTATTGTGAGGTGATTGATAACTCTAGGCTGTTCTTCGGGAATATAAGTCCGGGTTATCAATTGGTTCATGTTCAACTTGATTTATCAAAAGATGGAACAAAAACTTGTGGGTATTTCTGTGGGAGACAGATTTATCTATTATCATAGACTTTTCTGTGTGATACAAATTTGTTTATTAAAGTCTTCGACTTTAGGTCGTAGCAACTCTTAGTTGTGGGTGAGATCAGCTAAGGGAATCAAGTGCGTAGTATCCTGCTGGCTTCAGAGACGTAAGGAGCGCAACTGTAACTTGGATTAGTGTGAGATTGATTGGGGTTCAACTACAGTCCAGATCGAAGTTAGTTTGTAGTAGGCTAGTGTCTGTAGCGGCTTAATACAATGTGTGTTCAATCTGAACTAGGTCCCGGGGTTTTTCTGCATTTGCGGTTTCCTCGTTAAAAAAATTTCGATGTATGTGTTATTTCTTTTCCGCATTATATTTTGTTATATAATTGAAATATCACAGGTTGTGCGTTTGAATCAACCAATTGGAAATCCGACCTTTGGTTGTTGATTGAAATTGATTGATACTTGACCATTGGTCTTTGGTAATGTTCAAGTGATTTATCTTGTATTCAATTAGACTCGCAAATTGCTATTTGCTTGAGTAAGAATTGAATCAAGAAAAAGAGATATTACTCTTTGATATACTTTATTAAGATTGAGTCTAGTTGATTCTCTTGAAAGTATATTGGAGTTAGTCCATACAGATTGCTAATCGAAATATTGGGTGTGGTTGTTGTACCCCCGCTTTCTCATAATTGGTTCTTGTTCACCTTGATTTATCAAAAAACGGAATAGAACTCGTAGGCATTTCTATGAGAGACAGATTTATCTATTACTATAGACTTTTCTGTGTGATACAGATTTGTTTATTAAAGTCTTCAACTCTGGGTCGTAGCAACTCTTAGTTGTGGGTGAGATCAACTAAGGGAATCAAGTACTTAGTATCCTGATGGGATCAGAGGCGTCAGGAGGATAATTGTACCTTGGATCAATGTGAGATTGATTGGGGTTCAACTACAGTCCAGGCCGAAGTTAGTTTGTAGTAGGCTAGTGTCTGTAGCGGCTTAATACAGTGTGTGTTCAATATGGACTAGGTCTCGGGGTTTTTCTGCATTTACGGTTTCCTCGTTAACAAAATTCCGGTGTCTGTGTTATTTATTTTCCGCATTATATTTTGTTATATAATTGAAATATCACAGGTTGTGCGTTTGAATCAATCAATTGGAAATCCGACCTTTGGTTGTTGATTGAAATTGATTGATACTTGAACATTGGTCTTTGGTACCGTCCAAGTGATTTCTTTTGTATTCAATTAGACTCGCAGATTTCTATTTGCTTGAGTAAGAATTGAATCAAGAAAGAGAGATATAACTCGTTGATATACTTTATTAAGATTGAGTCTAGTTGATTCTCTTGAAAGTATATTGGAGTTAGTCCATACAGATTGCTAATCAAAATATTGGGTGTGGTTGTTGTACCCCCGCTTTTTCACAATTGGTTCCTGTTCACCTTGATTTATCAAAAAACGGAATAGAACTCGTAGGTACTTCTATGGGAGACAGATTTATCTATTACTATAGACTTTTCTGTATGATACATATTTTTTTATTAAAGTCTTCAACTTTGGGTCGTAACAACTCTTAGTTGTGGGTGAGATCAACTAAGAGAATCAAGTACTTAGTATCCTGCTGGGATCAGAGACGTCAGGAGAATAAGTGTACCTTGGATCAATGTGAGATTGATTGGGGCTCAACTACATTCCAGGCCGAAGTTAGTTTGTAGTAGGCTAGTGTCTGTAGCGGCTTAATACAGTGTGTGTTCAATATGGACTAGGTCCCAGGGTTTTTCTGCATTTGCGGTTTCCTCGTTAAAAAAACTTCTGGTATCTGTGTTATTTCTTTTTCGCATTATATTTTGTTATATAATTGAAATATCACAGGTTGTGCGTTGAATCGATCAACTGGTAAATCCAACCTTTGGTTGTTGATTGAAATTGATTGATCCTTGAACATTGGTCTTTGGTACCGTTGAAATTAATTTCTCTTGTATTCAATTAGACTCGCAAATTGCTATTTGCTTGAGTAAGTATTGAATCGAGAAATTCAGATATAACTCCAGGATATACTTTTCTTAAGATTGAGTCTGACTGTCTAGTTGATTCTTTTGAAAGTATATTGGAGTTAGTCCATACATATTGCTAAGAGAAATATCGGGTGAGGTTGTTAGACCCCCACTTTTTCAATTGTTATCAAAGCGGGCAAACACGTTTAAATACCTTATAAGTCTGTGTTTGTAGCGATCTGACTCTATGGACAGAAATTCTATCTCCATAAACGTACCACCAGTCTTCGATTGCTCGAACTACTTATGGTGGAAAATTGCTATGCGTGCTTTTCTTCAAGATCGTGATTTTCAAACATGGGTACGTGTTGTTAATGGCTATGATCCTCCGGTTAATACAAAAGGCGATGTATATATACTTAAGGATATTGGTAGATATAATCCAGAATAAATTCTTGCTGCAAAGCAAAATTCTGACGGCTTAAATGCTATCATGCATGCCATTACCACAGATCTTCAGCACCATGTGACTTCGTGCACAAAGTCTAAAGAAGCTTGGGATATCTTTGAAACCGTATATGAAGGGAATACCTGTGAAAAAAAATTTAGGCTTCAAAATCTAAATTTTGGTTGGGAAAACCTTCATACGACAGATGAAGATTCATTGGATGAGTTTAATCACAAAGTGTCTGAAATTGTTAATGCACTTTTTGCATTGGGTAAGACTATTCCTAAAAAGGACATTGTGATGAAGATTCTCAGATCTCTGCCATCTAGATACGATTCTAAGAAGCATGCTATCGTTGAAGGAAATAATCTCGCAACGCTTTCCAGAAATACTATGGTTGGGAAGCTAAAGATCTTTGATCATGAGCATACATCCAAATCCGGGAAGGATGTTGCCTTCAAAGCACAAAAGAACACTGAATTACTTGATAAAAGTAAAAGTGTTTGCATCTCTGAAGATGATCTTTCTGAGACTGATTCATCAGATGAAGATCTTGACAAGTCAGTCTCCTTGATCACTAGACAGTTTAGGGACTTCTTTTGAAGAGAAGTAAACGGTTCTCCAGATATAAATCCAGGTCATCAGTTAAGCCCCATAATCATGTTTCTCCTAAAAATAGGGATAATAATGAGACTGATGATGAGGATATGCCTCAGTGATTTTAGTGTAAAGGTTTTGGTCATTTTACAAAGGAGTGTCCAAATCGAAAGAAATACACTGGGGAAAAAGGTCTTGCTGCAACTCTTGATGAAATGTCTGACAACTATGATTCTAATGAAGACGAGAAATCAAGTGTTGTACTTATTTGTGAAAATATTGATTTTGATAATTGTAGCAATATATATACGTCAATCTTGATGTTCTTTCAGAAGAGAACTCAACCAATCTGGAAGAAAAAATTCACTTTTCCGTTGGAAACTCTCTGTCTAATTTTCAGGTTCTACTATGTGTCTAGCAGCTTGCATATCTCGGATACCTGAATCATATTCTAGGTTTACATGATCATATTTTTCACTCAAGGGTCATGAACTATCAAAGTGTTACAAGTACAAACACAAATTGAGACTTTGTTGATGTCAACAAACTTCAACGAAGAGCAAATCGATTAGCAAACAAGCTTAAACTTGTTCAAAAGACCGCAGAGGTATGTAAGATTTTATCGTCGCCAAAGAATTTAGTTTCCAAGGATAAGACAAGATCATTGGAAATAAAGTTATGGTCTAAAAACCATGAGAAACAGGGTTCTATGAATTCCGATCAAAAAGGATGTGGCGGACAGATTATTGTTTATCACATCACAACTTAAATTGTGTTGGTTTGTGCATCTTGTCTCATGTGCCTGATTAAAAGAGACAAGATTTTTCACATATTAGGCTTTAAGAAAATAAAAGTTTTTAGTTGTTTTGATTTTCGATGTTTGTGTATGCTCTAAGAGCATTGCAAAGTCTGGAATTCATGCCGCCTTTCATATCTAATTGATATTGGAAATGACTTCCCTGGTTAGTCAATAAAAGAAGGTTAAAATAGACAATTCTTAATTTTATAGGGCTGAGAATTGTCTATACACGAACCTTGTGTTGAAGGTTTCGTAACCCTATATATATTTTTTCCTTCTCTAAAACTCTTTTTAATCAAAGACTACTTGTTGAGCTTATTTTGTGACTTCCTCTCATAAAACCATACACATATGGATACTCCAAGCATCATGTATTCTGATGGAAAAGATGTTAATATGATTGTTAAGCCATCAATCATGAAGGAAAAAGAAAAATCTCTGATACCTCCAACTTTGAAAAGAAAAATAAGGAACGTGAGGAAGCCAAGAGTTGTTCCTTTAAATTCTCATAAGTTTTCTGATGTTTTAGAAGAGTTGAAGGAGACAAGAAAGGAGATTCAACAAATAAAGGCTTGTGTTTTGAAAACTCTTGAAATTCAGAAGACCCTGGTTCGACATCTTCATCCTAGAAGGTTTGTTGGAATTGACTCCTTTCTTCACGAACCATATGTTCCCATGGCTGTTGACGACAAGGATTTCGGGGACGATAAAGAATTTTTCAGAGGATTCAATATCTAGGAAATGTTCTTATGAGAATTTTATTCTTGTGTTTTTAAGAAGAATAACTAGAGTTTGGAATAGTCATTATTGTGATTACACATAGATATGTCCAACGATTTTCATCTTCTATGTTTTTAGATTTATTTGTTTAAACTCTAAAGTTTGTTTGGAAGATGATTTTTGCAGTATTAATCTTTATAGTTTTATATATTGCAAATTGTTATGAGATGTGTGTGTTTGTTTCCGTGAACTATGATTGTCCCATACATGGTCAAAAGTTAAGTCTTTCATCTGTCAATATGCAAGTATTGATAAAAGATTGAATGAGATTTTGACAAACAAAAGTTAAGCCTTTTATGTCATTATGCAAATATTGGTGGAAGAAAGGATGAGCTTTTGTTTACAAAGATTAAATCTATTGTATGTCATTGTGCAAATAGTGATGAAGGATAGAATAAATCTTTGTTTATTCCGCAGTGTTGATCTTCCTTGATCCATATTTTTTATGTATATACTGTGCGTCTCTGTTTATGTTGAGCATTTCCGACTAAATTAATCATGGGTTCTCTTGTGATTATTTTAATTGAATACTTTGGATACAAATTCATGTTTCATGTGATTTGTAATGTCCAAAGAAATCCTTATTTTCTTGTGAAATTAAGGTCTCTCTTGTTGTTCTTTCGGGAATGACATTTTATGGGGGAGAGTTCTTAATTAAACTTGTGCTTAATTGCCAAATCTTTGTCGGGAGTGCGGCTGTGGAATATTATAGGGGTTATCTTGTATCTTTATAAACTCCTTGATGAATGCATTTAGTTTCGGCTATATGATTGCGTCGAAAAAGTTGATATGTGCTTTCTTTTGGTCATGAAGTGTCTCAATGGAAATTTCATTAGGATCCCACTATTTTTCGTACCTTTGCCAATTTTATTGACAAAAAGGGGGAGAATTAATGTGTAGTTCACACTACAAATACATATGGTTTTGGATCATTATGTAAGGGGGAGTGGTTTTCATGTGAGATGAAGTATTGACTAAGGGGGAGTGATACATATCACCATAGTATTGTTGTTGAAGTTGTGATACAATTGAACTTTGATGTTGTGTAATAATACTATGACACTGTGTAACAATGATTGAGAGCTTTTGTTTTCTCATTGTTATGGCTACAGATCATAAACAACGATGATGATGCATTGAATATCTTTGGAATCATTGGAGTACTTGGAAGTAACGAAGATTTCGAGTAATGTTGAAGAACCAAGGAGATCATGCATGTGGAAGAGAAGCTGCAAAGTTTATTTATTTTGTATTCCATATGTATTCATAGTTTTGTCACTAAAATTGACAAAGGCGGAGATTGTTAGAGAAATGCTCGGTCGAACTCGCAAGCGTTTCTATATCACGCTTGTTTGTCAAGTTTAGTTGCCAAAACTATAAGTCTTGATTTCTAGTCTACTTATAGCTAAGTCTCGGACTAGAATAGAAAGTGTAGTTGAGCTTTAGACTCCACGGCGTTCATCATGCAAAGACGAAGAACTGCTCAAGAAACTGGTGGATCTTCATCGACTAAAAGGTATGTGGAGACTCGAACTTATCTATCACTGAAAAGTCTATCTACTCTATCTCCTATCTTGAGACAAAAGTTGTATTGCTATATAGACTTCGATTATACACATTTGCTATTTCGAGCCGAGTTTATCTCGCTTATCTATTTCTCGAAATACGTGTTGGTAAGCTTTCGCTTTGTCCAAGTTCATCTTTACAAATGACAAAAGTCATGTTGATTATTTCAATATATTGGAAATCGCTTTGATGAAAAATAGAGTGTGAATAACCTCTACATAACATCCTTTAAGAATGTTTCAATGATTGAAATAAAGAGTTTAAAATATGTAACCATCTTTGGATATAAGCATATAGTGTGTTCGCACATTAGTGTATAAGTCCAAAACCGGGAACCAAATGTATGCATACTTGTGTGTGTACTAAATGGTTGATGGAGACTAGGTAAGTATGCGTACCCGTACGCATACTAGCGGAAGTTCACGACCGTGAATTTCTGCTGAGTTTGGAAATCAAATCCAACTCAATCCGGTTACCTGAGTATGCGTACCCGTACGCATACTGGTAGAAAGTTCACGTCCGTGAATTTTTGCTGAGTTTGAAAACCAAAACAAACTCAAATCCGGTTACTTAAGTGCGAATACCCGTACGCATACTTAAGTGTGTTACTTTCTAAAATTGGTTTATTCATGAACTAAAACATTTATATAATAAGGAATACAATTTGCAAACCATGGCTATAATGTTCATGAATCGATTCGAGTGAATAAAAACCGATTTTGCTTCGATTATGTCTTGTGTACTTCTATAAGATCTAAGCAATTGAACAACTCTCGAACTAGTTCATTTGAGTCATTTGGACTAGTTATCGTGAAGATAAATAAGGTTGATATGAAAGAGCTCATATGTCTAACCATTTGGTTAACTACTATTGAACCAACTAGGTGTATACGCTTAGGTACGGTTACACAAACCTAAATGAACGTGCATTTCATTTGTGTATAACAAGCTAAGATTCGATCTAACGGTTGAAAGATATTAGCTTGAATCTAATCAGGTTTTCATATAATGGTGAATATTGAATGCTTTGTTACCAAGGTAGCATTGATTGCAAGCCCGATTTGAAGATTATATAAAGGAGAACTCTAGCAACTGGGAAACCTAATCCCCACACCTCATGTGTGATACTAGTTGTATAAGCTACAATCGATTCTCCTTTAACCTTAGGTTTCTACCGAGACCTTGTAGGTTAATGACTTGAAGACTTCATTGAGATTGTGAAGCCAGACCCAACTATTTTTTCTGTAGATGCGTGATCTGATCTTGCTGTTTCTATCGTATTGAGTACAATTGTAAAATTGGCTCGAGATTAATTTCTCTGATAGACAAGATGGAAAAGTAGTCACAAACATCTTTGTCTCATCTTTTGTGATTCCACAATATCTTGTTTCGCTATTCGATTAAGATTATTGTGAGGTGATTGATATTTCTAGGCTGTTCTTCGGGAATATAAATCCGGCATATCAATTGGTTCCTGTTCACCTTGATTTATCAAAAGACGGAACAAAACTCGGAGGTATTTATGTGGGAGACGGATTTATCTATTACTGTAGACTTTTCTGAGTGATGCATATTTGTTTATTAAAGTCTTCGACTTTGGATCGTAGTAACTCTTAGTTATGGGTGAGATCAACTAAGGGAATCAAGTATGTAGTATCCTGCTGGGATCAGAGACGTAAGGAGCGCAACTGTACCTTGGCTCAGTGCGAGATTGATTGTGGTTCAACTACAGTCCAGACCGAAGTTAGTTTGTAGTAAGTTAGTGTATGTAGCGGCTTAATACAGTGTGTGTTCAATCTGGACTAGGTCCCGGAGTTTTTCTGCATTTGTGGTTTCATCGTTAACAAAAATTCTGGTGTCTGTGTTATTTCTTTTCCGCAATATATTTTGTTATATGATTGAAATATCACAGGTTGTGCGTTGAATCGATCAATTGGTAAATCCAACCTTTGGTTGTTTATTGAAATTGATTGATCCTTGAACATTGGTCTTTGGTACCGTTCAAGTTAATTTCTCTTGTGTTCAATTATACTCGCAAATTGCTATTTGCTTGAGTAAGTATTGAATCAAGAAATTGAGATAAAACTCCTGGATATACTTTTCTTAAGATTGAGTTTGACTGTCTAGTTGATTCTCTTGAAAGTATATTGGAGTTAGTCCATACAAATTACTAAGTGAAATATTTGGTGAAGTTGTTAGACCCCCACTTTTTTATGTTGTTGTGTCTTTTATCCAAACATTAAATGAATCTAACATCCAACAAAATTATGTTAATTCTTAACGATAAGAAACATGACTATGTGCCTGTACAGACGGTGGTTTGTGGATACAAATTCCAAATGAACGAGAGTTGCGTAAAAAGAAATTTATAAAAATAATTGTGCCATCTAGATAGATAGAGAGCGAACTTTAAGAGGTTTTGTAACAATGTTGCTTAAAGATCCTAAACTTTAGTGCTTCAATTGTCAGATCATTTAAAGAAACGTGATGATAATACTTGCCATTGATATAGATTTTGTCGAGGACGCTCTTGATCTTATTATGGATTTGGTAACCCATTCATAGACTTCGGATGATATTGATTAGCTCCAATGAATAGGGTGATCCACTGGCTCCATCTTCAATGAACATGGAAATCCTTTCAACATATATATTATGAAAAGTTTTAAAATCGATGGTTTTTGAAGACCACTAATTGAAAAGTAAAAAGGAATCCAGGAATGTAAGTTTTAGTCGACTCTAACTGAACTATTAGCAATGTCGTAAGTCATTAAAAACTGGAACTGAGATATAGTCGTCAGTCACCGACTACAAAAAAAGAAGTTCCTGTATAGTTTTTCTTTCTTTTTTTTAACTTGGTAGGCGTTGGCAAGTGAACGACTAGGGACACTCCAAGTCGCCAAGAAATAAACGATTACACCCGTCTACAGTAGTTTAATGACCGACGTCTATCAAAAACAGGTTCCTGAATGAATTTATTTTGTTCATAAATCGACGATTAGGAATACACTAGGTCGTTTAAAACTGGATGACTACCTAAATTTAACCGACTGGTTCTTCAATATTATATAGTACTCACAAAATCAAATTCAAACATGAATTTCTATGGATAATCACATTTAAAAAATATAATTAGGTTTAATTTTTGCCTTTTTGGTTTTTAATATTGCTTGAACATTAACTTTATTTGGAGGCATCTTTTGTTAGGATATCGACCCTAACTCGTCATAAGCCCATGAGTAGAACTCAACTCTAAAATCGGGATACAAGTTGAGGGATCCCATTGGCTTATAAACTACCCAATTAAGCCCCATCTAATTAATGTGGGACTAAGGTCCCAATATCCCACCACGCTTCCAGACCCAACATTCTCGTTGGCCCATTCTACCGACACTAGCCTGGAGATAGCCCTTTCCTTATGGCGGCTCCACTCGACTACCAATATTCAATGTGGTGGCAACTATGCCCATACACAGGTGCACTCATACCTTAATCCAACCTATAGGTCACCCCTTCCGTGGAGCGGGCACAGGTCGTGGTGGTTGGCTCTGATACCAAATGTTATGGTACCGACCCTAACTCGTCATAAGTCCATGGGTAGAACTCAACTCTAAAACCGGTCTACAAATTTAGGGATCCCATTGGCTTATAAACTATCCAATTAAACCCCATCTAACAATGTGGGACTAAGATCCCAACATCTTTTGGTAGACAGTCTACAAATTAGAAGCTAAAGTTAAGAAAAACGATGAGTGTAATTTGTGGTCAGTGGGTAGAGATGGTGTAGAAGAAGGTGGACGGAGGTGGAGATGAAGAATAAAAAATATTGATACGTAACTTAGGTTTTTTTTAGTTTAGTTGTTGGGTGGTTTTATTAGTGGGCGTAAACGTAAAGTCAAGAGGTAGTATTTAGAATATAGGAAGCAAACAAATACGTGTGGAAAATAGGATAAAATGGGGTGGCAATTAATTTAGGTGGCAAATAGGTAAAACCATATAAGATTAGAGTTGGCGTTTTGGTTTTTGGAAGGAAGAGAAGTAAAAGGAAAAAAAAATAGAAGAAAAAAAGACTTTTTCGAAAACCCTAGATTATGATTCACCTAACCAAATTAAGCGACTCTAGTGAGAATTTTTAGGCGAGTGAATCCTTTATGATAGGGAAACTAAATTTTACATACCTCGTGATGAAGATCGTGATTCACCCAACCAAAGATTGAATTGTGTATCTTTTCAAACCGGTTTACAGTTAGGTTTTTCACTTTGTAGCCAACCGTAATATTAATTTACGGTTAGGTAATAATGAACTCCTAACCATAACTTGGTAAATTTGGGAAAAAACTATCGTGAACCAGTTATGGTTGGGTTTTTGGTTTTTCGAAGCCAACCGTAACTCATTATGCATGTCAATTTCAAGTGGTTTTTGGATCATTTACAGTTAGGTATTGTCAATACCCAACACAGCTGTAACTCATTATGTAGGTTCATCAGAGGAAGTGATTATTCTTTTCCATCATCTCTTCAATAAAATCCTAAATAATTTGGTTCATCACAGGAAGCTCGGGTTTGTTTTAAACCGGGAATACATGAAAGAGGAAGATGTTGCTGCCATCGATAAGAAGTATTGAGCGGGAATATTAAATGAAGTTCTAGAAATGCAGATAAACCAGGACTATTGGGTTTTGAATTAGTCAGATTTTGACAGAGTTTAATCACCAAGAAAACAGGAAATCGTGAAGATATTTTCGTCATTGATATTGGAAGATAATTGTGAATTAGCATTTGATTTAGAGTTTATATGTGGCAAGAACTGTTTGGTTTGTTTTGAATTTGAATTGTGTACAGGGGGTTCGAATTTGGCAGCAATGATCGAGCCATAAAGACAAAACTTGACAACCAGTTGTTACACACAAGAAGTGTTTGACAAAAGGCATGAATGAGCGACAAACACATTTTCGTGTCTGATTTATCTCAATTCTGTATATTATTAGTGCACATTTTTGTACTAATTATGGTATTCTATGTGTATGTAGATATTTTTGGAGAAATAAACTCTTGCAGAAAAATTGGCTCGAAAAGTAATATTTTGCACCCCGGAGAAAATTACTAAAACCACCCTAGAAAAGAGTTAAAGGCACCCAAGAAAAGTTATAAGTGTACCCCCAAAAATTATTATTTGCACCCCACAATTAACTATTTGCACCTCAGGACAAGTGCTAAAGGGACTCCACGGATAGATAAGGGGCACACCCTCTTCTTTCCCATCTGAATTATGGTTTTGGCAAGAAAGTTGCAGCAGAATTAGGGGGAGTTTTGAAGATGTTTCACTGAGATTCAATCGGTGAAACTGATTGGGTTTACTCTATTGGGCTAAAAGGGGTTGGTAAGGGTGTTAGATTCGATTATATTTGGTTGCATAATCGGTTTTGAGGAAAACAGAGATGAAAGTTTATCTCGGGTATGATTTCTTAAATTTGGCAAGTTTGTGTATGGATGGAGGGAGTTGGAAGCAATTTAAAAGGTGTTGGCAACGTGTTTGAGTGATTCTGCATACAGAAGACGCGTGAATATCAAATAAAAGGAAAATAATCCCATGGCTGGCAATAAAAGGAAAAAAAATATTCCCGAGAAGAAAAGAAAATTATATGGAGTTATAGAGGAGATTTTTTGGACCGATTTTGTATAAAAGGGTTTTGGGAGGCTGCAGAAGAGGTATTGAGAGTTTGAGGAAGTTTAGAGAGCTAGAATAGGAGAAATCACAAATTGTAGGCGAAGTTCTCTGCTGATGCACATCAAGAACACGAAGAACATTATCTACCGAGAACCGTCGTTTTTCAATAGTGACTACGATAAAAACTCGTAACACTTTCATTCAAAATTGCAACGCTTAATTTAAAACTGCAACACATAGGTCGTAACAGTCACTTTGTAACGCCTATACAACGTTGCAATTTCTATGTTTTATCTTATTTTCACCTCCTTGTACACTTTTGAGCCATGTATAATTATTTTTAGCGAGTGATTAGTATGAGGATATAAACCTCTTTGCTGAGGCGACGACGAAGCCATTGTTTCAATACAAGTGGTATATTTCTGTTTTAATCATTTTTTGCAATTTATTTTATGATTATTTGCCTTGATTAAAAATTGATTAAGGATTTTTACTAAGCAATTGTGATTCTTTTGGTAGGGCATGCTTAGCCTAAGGTTGTTGACGTTCTATGCTTTCGAATTATAGTTGTTATTCTGGAAATCTACTTTTGCAATATATTAGAATCACTTTGAACGTAAAGAATTGCATGAATATTGATTAGATTGAATCACTTTATTGATTAACGGTGGAATCCCATGTCTCAGTGCTTTCTATCATCTTGATATCGACTTTCAATTGAGTTTTCTTGATTTAGTTTTAAAAATTTAGTTTAAAATCAAAATCTTTACAAGTTTGATAATCTAATCTTTTGTTATCACTATCACAACCACATCAATGAGTAGTTCTTTACATTCAACCAAGACCACATTAGTCTTGTCGTTGCTAGCCATGCATCGTCTAGATGTGCATAACGGGTGTTTGGCGTTATAGGAGTTGTTTCCGACACCATTTGGGAAAAGATAACAAGGGTATCCGTTTGCTTCATTTTTGGAAAAAAGGTTCCTTGGCATGTAATTCAGCTAAAGACATTTTTTTGTGACTGATTTATAGGAAGTTAACAAGGTCATGACTCTCTTGATATGAGCTTGAGGAAGCATGGTTACAAGTTACCAGATATTTGGGATTGCTTGAAGACCGAAAGTCAATAAAAATATCATGTCTTTGTCGTTGTTTTTCGAATGAGTGGTTGAGATCGCTGACAGGATTCAAAACTACGTGATATGATTTTTGAATAGCTTATCCAAGTTAATTTTTATTCTTTAATGGATTATGGTTGGTTTATTTAAAATCAAGCCCATCTGTAACGCCAATTTAAAAACTTGAGAAAATGTTGTATCTCGGAATTTTTTATGGTTAGATTTCATGAGATCGAACCCAACTGTAACTAAAAATTTACGGTTACAAACCTAACTGTAACAACACATGCAAATTTTTTATTTATGGTTTGGAGTTCTTAGTTCCTAACTGTAACAGCTTCAAAGAACAAGCTCACAGTTAGAAAATTAAGAATACCTAATCATAAGGAGGGGTGATGAATTGAAATAAAGTTAGTTCTTTTTTTGTTAATGTTTAGGCTTAATAGATGCAAGGGTGATTTAGACTTTTTATATACCTCAGGTCACCCCCTAACTAAGCCCCTAGTCATAGAAATCGCAGAAGAACCCTCTATATTGATTTCATAAGCCCGTACATGAGGTTTCAAAAGAATGCATAAGTATGAATGAATCTTTACTCCTATTTTTAGTGGACTTCAGACGCTCTAGTCCTGCCTCATCAAGCCTAGTATTAGAAGGTCCTAATTTATCAAATTTAGAACGAGTTAGAACGAGTTAGTCCAAATCTTAATGATCAGTCAGAATTAAATTTTTACCATGACTAAAATGACCCTCCTATAAAGTTTGTAATGGTATAGTTTCTCAGATCTATTTGGGATACTTTCATCAAAGACGGGCTTAGCAAGGGGCTAACCTAAGTAATTAAAAAAAATAGTATATATATTTGCTAAATTTCTATTGTTAGCCCATTATGTTAATAAATAATAGCTTACATCATATTAAACGATATAAAAAATTATGTTAGCTTTATCATTGCTTTAGTCCAATATTAAGTAGAAAATTAACTTCGATTGATTCATTAAATAAAAAATTAACTTTGATTGATTCAAGATGGTTGAAACGCTTGATTTTGGTATTAGTAACACCATTATTAGTAATACTTCCTTTACTGATATGGTCGAAGGAAAGAAAACTCATAGTCCAACTTTTATTAATTTTTCCACGTTACCAAATACTATTTATAAAAAAGGATGAGCCTGCTTTAGATGTTCCGTATTTCTAATAAGGTTGCAAACTTTTTCAACATAGTCTCATTGCAAGATTGGATTTTACAAGATTGAATTTTAAGAAAGTAAAAAAAAAAACTCTCGAAGATCAGTGAAAGCTCGGTTTTGACAAGTGCAAGTTTCTGCCAATGAGTAAGGAAGAGTTATTAAACTCAGTCACTTAATAATGGTGTTGAAGTTTACTAAACTTCTAATTGGATATAATTCGTGGTTACACTTTTCTGAAGAAAAATATTCATCTTCTAACTATTTAAAAGATTTCGACAGTCTTTGGTCGCCTTGTCCCGAATAATGACTTAGCCCCCCTACCCTAGGTTCAATCATGGGTTCATCCTTATTTTTCCATATCGAACAAGCTTCGTCTCTATGGTGAAGAAGGTTTTTGGTGGTTCTGATAACCGTGAATGCTTAACAAGTGGTGGTATGGTTGGTGGCGCCAGAGCTATTATTGCCGGTGGTTTTTTAAATGGTGGAGTTTTTTTTTTTTTTTGCTCTACCGTCTCTTTGAGAATTTGATCTTAGAAATAATAAAATCATAGATCGGTACGACAATGTTAGTATTTTATCTTCTTTTTAAATTAATTATTCTTCGATTGATTTGTTTTTTAATGGATTTTCAACATTTTGAGTAAAAAATCAAGAAAAATTTCCAAAAAGGCTCCTGATTAAATTTCGACATGTCTTTTTTTCCTTAATCTCGATATATTACATAATTTCAAATTCGTAATCATTATAACCTAATGTCTATTATCCATCTAATTTTTTTGAGAAATAATTTAGATTTAATTTTTAACCTGATTCAAATCTTACATTTGTTCTCCAGTGACTAATAAACTCAATCGAGTGACTACATTAGTTACTTATGTTACCTGTAGTTTCCCAATTTGCGCGAGGTAATTGGTGCCCAAACGTCCTTCTTTTAATCTTTATGTTCTTAATATACATATTGTTTTTTCACTTTTCAGAGAAATTTTTCATGGCTTTTGTTTGGTTATAAATCAGATGGATTTGACCCATTTTTATTGTACACATGCTGATTATTAATATGCACATAGTCGTACACATGTTGATTATATTAGTTACATTAGTTTTATATGTTTAAATGTAGGGACTCATAAGCTCAAAATGGTAGAGCGCCCAAACCTATCACAAGGTTTTCCGATGTTGATGGTTCAAATCTTTTGAGTTTCCGTGTTATGTTTATTCAATAGTGGTAGTGTTGTTTGGTGTTTAGGAAGAATAGTCAAGTTGTATGTGTGTACAAACTGGTGTACTTTGTCTTATCTCATGAATATATGGTATGCTTTGTAGGTATGAAGCTTGGGTTTTCTGGATTTTGTAGATATGTACATAGTTATACACCATTTTCCTGTCTCATGAATATATGGCTTGTTTTGTGGGTTCGGATGTTGGATTTTCTGGATGTTTGTACACCATTTTCCCGTCTCATGGATATGACATGCTTTATGTGTATGGATGTTGGATCTGCTAGGTTTTTGTATATATGTAAATAGTTGTACACTATTATCCCGGGTCATTAATATACAATGTATTTTGAGGGTATGGATGTTGGATTTTATGGATTTTTGTAGATGTACTAGAAATAACCCGTGTCGTAACGGCACGGTATGAGGTTAATAGAGAGTTCTAATAACTATCTAGAGATAACTCGTACTGTAACGGAACTGCTTTAATATGATATCTGACTAGTGTAATTTTTCTTTCTTTCCGGACTTTCAATCATGTTCCTTTGCAAGATAGTTTTCTATTTTATTTTAAGCGAAAATAATGTCAATAAATACATTGTAAAATTATTCATACACATTATCCAAAAACGAACACAAAATCATTTAAGTAATAGTGTGTATGCATATCTCACTTATGAGTTATGAATAAAAATAAATAAATAAATCTCATTTCCCATTAGATTCATTATGCCACCACTATATCCAACTAATGCATAGGTGATATATTATAATTTCATTTAATGTTTCTTTGAATATCTTGAGTTAAAAGGTGATGCAATAATTAAAGATTAATAAATTTGGATTCATAATGAGAAGGGTTACAGAAACGACAACCGTTGGATGTCTTTCGCTGGGATGGTCGGATGCAACATTTGTCTCTCAAAATGTTATCCGACCGTCCAAGCTCAAAACCCGTTCTGTTTTGTATTATAGATACAAAGTTATACAATGGCTTGTTTTTTGGGTATGGATGTTAGCTTTTCTGGATATTTGTAGATGTATACATACTTGTACACCATTGTCTCGTCCCATGAATATATGATATGTTTTATGGGTATGAATGTTGGATTTGAATGTTGGATTTTTGGTAGATGAATACAAAGTTGTACACCATTTTCCTGTCTCATAGATACATGGCATGCTTTGTTGGGTGGATGTTGGATTTCCTATATTTTTGTATATGTGTACATAGTTGTACATCAGTGTCGTGTCTCATGAATATATTGCCTGTTTTGTGGGTATGGATGTTGGATATTCTGAATTTTCGTAGATATGTACATAGTTGTACACCATGTATCATGTAGATATATATGTATGGGTACGGATGTTGAATTTGCTAGGTTTTTATAGATGTGCACACAATTGTACACTGTTGTCCCCTCTCATGAATATATTGCTTGTTTTGTGGGTATGGATGTTGGAATTTCTGGATATTTTTAGATGTGTGCATAGTTGTACACCATTTACCTAGTCTCATGGATATATGTCATGTTTTACGGGTATGGGTGTTGGATTTTCTAGTTTTATAGATGTGTACTGATAGGTGTTTAAAAACACCTCTCTAAGTATCGATTGGTTATGCTTTCTTAGCTAGGTTTCTAGCAAAATTGTATTATTAGCTTTCTTTTATATTTTATGAAATTTTGGAGCTTATTCCCGAAAAGAAGAAGAAATCGTCCAATTTTCCAAAAGAGAGGCGGAATTATAAGAGAATTTTGTTCTCTTCATATTTCTGGTCAGGGAGCTGGAGACTTGACAATTCTCAAAGAGAAATGGTGGGCTAAGTGGATCAGTGGTGCTGAGACCATTTGAAGTTGGTGGGCTTCATTTTATTTGCCAGAGCTTGGAAGATGACACACCTAAGTGTTGGCACGTACAACTGAGAAGGGAAACTAGGTTTCCTTAAAGGGCCAATTACAGAATGGTCATACTTTTTGTAATTCGTTCACAAAATGGTCATACTTTTGTATTTCGTTTACAAAATGGTCACACTTCTATCCGATTTAACACTTTTGAATAAAACGGTGTTAACTTTTTCCATAATACCCTCCCCCAACATATCCTCCTCATTTAACTAATTGGTTGATGTGGTGGTGATGAAGCGGCGGTGGTGGTGGTGGAAGCTTAAGAATCTTCGCTAAACTCTAGAGGGGAAGCGATGAACCCTTTGGGTGAATGTGGTGTAACGATTCTGAATGCGTTCTAACGAACCTGAATGTGTTCTAATGATCCTGAATGCGATGTAACGATATGTAAGGCGGCGGCACCACCACCTACAAATAGCAAAAAATTATAATGAAGGTAAAATTTGAGATTATGTGTGGAGGGATAAATAGAAAGGATATGCAGGTAATTTCATTAACATATTTAACTGTGAGTCACCACTTAACTCTTTATTTAACGGAAGTCTGACCATTTTGTTAATAGTTTATAACAGTATGACTGTTTTGTAAATCGGGTCTTAATAGTACGACTGTTTTGCAATACTTCCTTCCTTAAACCAAGTCGAGAAACCATCAGTTCACAAGAGAGAAGAAGACCCAAGTATGTTGTTGTTTCCCACAGCCGTCGACCGAATCTGCAGGTTAGTTTGCCGGTGCTCAGGCCATGGCTTGTGTGGCTGTTCAATCGAGATGAAGAAGGAACTTGGGTCATTCTCAAACCAGTTGGAAGAAGATTTGAGTGGGTTTTAGCTAAGAAAGCAAGCAGAGAAGACATGGTGTTGCTGTAATAAAGATTGAATGAATGTGAAGATTATGAATGATTCACTGATTTCTGAGAGATGGGTTTGAGTTAATTTGCATTGTGCAGGGATTTTGAGAGGCATAGAAGGTGATTATTGATGAACAGCAACAACACTGTATTATGCTCAGTAAAACTGTTTGACAAAACTCCTGATAGTGAGTTCTTCGAAGCTGAGAGTCTACAGCTTTTTAGGGGTCGAAATGGTGGATGATTTGGTAATGTTTGTGAGTGTAAATGAGGTTTGTTCATCAGAAGATACAATGGCTGAGCTTATGAAGGTTCTGGGGATGATTTTGGTTGCATCTTGGCCTGTTCTCTGGCTGACTGGTAGTGAAGTTATGTTGATTGTTCTTAGCGTGAAAAAGTGATAGAGAATGAGTCCGTGACACAGATGGACTGTGATGCTATGCTGCAAGATGAGGAGTTGGAGCTGAAGATTAATCTTGGAAGCGGAATATGATGTCGAGTGTAATGAAGCTGACTTTGGTTGCTGCCAGCGATAATAACAGAGATGGAGTAGTGGAGATGATGAACACGATCAGAGAGTGGTTGATGCTGCTGCCGGAGTTTGATTATTTCCAATATAGAAGAAAGAGTTGATCTCGAATTTGAAGATGCAGTTGAACGAGATTGTGATGGTGACTGCTGATGCCATTATCGGCTGTAGAATATGAAAGCTGCTGCTGTGACTAACTTTAACAATGGAGAGCAACATCGAGTAACAGAGATGATGGGTTAGATGGAGGAGAGAATAATGAAGCTCGTGTTGGACTTGAGCCGTGGCTTGCTGTAGCTGTTGGTTGAAGACAATGAGGAGTTTGTTGCTGCTCGAGTTTGAGTTCACAGGAAGATGAATTTACGGACTGGGTTTGGCAGTGAAAGGAAGGATTGAGGTGAGTTGAGAAAATCAAGGAAGTCGAGTTTAAGAGAAACTCAGGTGAGCTTACGGATGAGAAGTATCACCGTATATAATCTCAGGGAAGCCTACGTTTGGGTTTGAGGAAATTAGGCTAACGCCCAACCCATGGATAACCCATAATATGAGGCCCTTAATTAAAAAAAGTTTAAATCTAGGCCCCAAATTTTTAAAAGACCTTGATACCCTTATGCATATTGTCAAGCTCATAATTAAATAAAATTTAAATGTAGACCCAAAATTATTAAAATATCATGTGATGATATTCCCACCACCTCCGACTGATAGGTTCGGAAAACCTACAATAAAATACTGCAAGTGCACAGTGTCTAACTAGTAGAACAATGGCAAGTACAGGTTGTTCCCACGAGGAGTGTGGGATTCTCTACCAACTTATACCAAAAACTAAGTAATCGCAATATGATGTTTTCGAGATTTTTCAGAAATCGGACAAAATGAAATAATAAATAACAAAGACGTAACCAAAATGAGAAAGGGTTGTTAGGGTTTTCGATTTCCACCAATGCAATCATATATACCTCTACTAGTTTCTATTTATTACTCAAGACAAATATCGAAATCAATCTCATGTCTCGGAAGATGAAATGTTAAATTCTAAAATATTGTTTCTCCGCTAAAACTTCCTTCGCTTCATGGGTAGTGATTCTAAAGCATTATGTATCAATCCTAAAGCATATCACGTCAAGGGATTTAACCGATGCACGAAATATCAATTGAAAAGCATAGATAATCAAGAAAATCACATAAACAATTGAGTACCAAGCTATATGAAGAGAAATTACTAGTCAATGAATTATTATTAGAAATATTATCGTAGAGTTTATAAATTAAATTGGATTTTATCTAAACCCTAACATGAATTAGCTAAACATGGCTTTCTCAAAAACCATAAACAAATATAAAATCAATAGCTAATCAAAATGGAATCGAAAGATGAAACTCCAAAACTTCGTCTTCGTTTCACCGTTCACAGCTCTGTAGCCGCTTCTAGCCTCCCCCCTCTCAAATATTCGACATCCTTCTTATACACCTTCCCTTTCTTTTATTTCATTAAACAAAGTATCAAAATAAATTATTCTATGAAATACTTGCACACAAGTTGGTGTCGTCATCAATATCTTTCCCCAAATAGTATTGCCACCTCGTTCTTCCAATGAAATAATAAACTCTCCTTATTTCCAAAATCTCCCAAATAAAGAAAGAATTATTTTATTTCCAAAATAATCTCACATGTAAATATTCCTCAATTAATTCTTCATATAGCAAATAAATTATCTTTCCCGGTGGAATATATTTGTAATAAAGTAAGAAAGATAAAATACTTCTCATTTTCAGTTTGCATGTGCCAACCCCATTTTGGTTTCAATTCCTTTGTTGCGTTTGTGCCTCCCCTATTAAAATTTTATGCTTCTGATATATATGGAGATACCAGGCCAGCAACATTTTGTCATTTTTTTCATTGTGGTTGCTGATATATGGAAATACCAGGCCAACCTCATTTCATCATTGTGGTTGTTGATATATGGAAATACCAGGCCAACCCCATTTCATAATTATGGTTGCTGGTACATGGAAATACCAGGCCAACCCGGCTGCTGATACATGGAAATACCAGGCTAGCATAATAAGTGTTGTTGATATATAGAAATACCAGGCCAGCATAATTGATTATTGTGGTTGCTGATACATGGAAATACCAGGTCAACCACATTTCATCATTGTGGTTACTGATATATGGAAGTACCATGCCAACCACATTTTTCCATTTTCGTCGCAAACACCATTAAGTCTCATATTTTGATGTTTATTCGCTGGATGATCGAATTCACTTGTACTTTCTACAAAAGCACTAAAATAGTATTACTAACTAAAATATTGTATCATAGCTAATATAAATATGGGTATAAAATGTAGCATATACATGTTTATCAACACCCCCACACTTATATTTTGCTAGTCCTCGAGCAAAACAGAGATATCATGCAATTGATTTTTTTTTATTCGAAGAAAAGTGAAAACCTGCAAAAATATGGATAATTACCCACTCCCCCACACTTAAACATTACATTGTCCTCAATGTAATTGAGTCATCCAACGTAGAAATTAAGATGGGAAATACAAAAATAAATAATAAAAATAAGAGATAGAGTAGAGGGAACAAATCTGATGGGTTGACTCCCATGAAGCGAAATGTATTTGTTTCCGTACTTGCCAATAGCATGTAGTCTCAAACAAGGTGAGGTTGGTACCCCAAAGTAGACATCCAATCATATATATATAGAGTCTAAAAAGTTGAGGATCATCCCAACTAATCCGGTCAGCTGAAGATATGTCCCTGTGAACACTATAGACCTCCAAAACGGTATGTAAATTCATTTTCAATCGAAAACTGTAAGTGATATTCAAATAATGCATATATGGGATAAGTAAATCATTATCATACGCAACAAATTTAGATTGTTTGACAGTTTTTATTGGCGGAACACGCTCTAAATCAGGTTCTAAATCAGCTGAAATAATTTCCGCGTAACAAGAGCTCAATGGAGCAATAATATCACGACTCATAGACCCATTATCATCTAAAACGGTTTAATTATCAATATCATCAAGAAGAAAAAATTCAGAACTTAATGGCTTAAGGGTCAAGGTCGGATCTTTCTCGACTGATGGAACTAGTCGAGACTCGGACAAAACTAGAGGTTCTAATTTGGGGTTCCATTTATTAGTGTCTAGTAACGGTGCGGAGTCTAACAAGGCATTGAATTCACAAATAACACCATCATCTTCAAAACATAACCCAAAATGAGATAAGCAAACCTCTAATGGATCTTCCAAGTGGCTCTTGCAAAAGCTTGCCGACTACATACTTGCTTTTCGCCCGCAATACTTCGGACTAAGGTACCTAAAAAAAATCAAGCAAACTGAATAAAAAGACAAAAGAAATTTAAAAAATAAAAAAAATAAAAATAAATTATGTACAAAAACTAAAAATAAACTATATACAATGTTATCAACAAAAGAGTATTTTGCAACCACTCCCCGGCAGCGGCGCTAAAAACTTTATAGGTTCGGAAAACCTACAATAAAATACTGCAAGTGCACAGTGTCTAACTAGTAGAACAATGGCAAGTACAGGTTGTTCCCACGAGGAGTGTGGGATACTCTACCAACTTATACCAAAAACTAAGTAATCGCAATATGATGTTTTCGAGATTTTTCAGAAATCGGACAAAATGAAATAATAAATAACAAAGACGTAACCAAAATGAGAAAGGGTTGTTAGGGTTTTCGATTTCCACCAATGCAATCATATATACCTCTACTAGTTTCTATTTATTACTCAAGACAAATATCGAAATCAATCTCATGTCTCGGAAGATGAAATGTTAAATTCTAAAATATTGTTTCTCCGCTAAAACTTCCTTCGCTTCATGGGTAGTGATTCTAAAGCATTATGTATCAATCCTAAAGCATATCACGTCAAGGGATTTAACCGATGCACGAAATATCAATTGAAAAGCATAGATAATCAAGAAAATCACATAAACAATTGAGTACCAAGCTATATGAAGAGAAATTACTAGTCAATGAATTATTATTAGAAATATTATCGTAGAGTTTATAAATTAAATTGGATTTTATCTAAACCCTAACATGAATTAGCTAAACATGGCTTTCTCAAAAACCATAAACAAATATAAAATCAATAGCTAATCAAAATGGAATCGAAAGATGAAACTCCAAAACTTCGTCTTCGTTTCACCGTTCACAGCTCTGTAGCCGCTTCTAGCCTCCCCCCTCTCAAATATTCGACATCCTTCTTATACACCTTCCCTTTCTTTTATTTCATTAAACAAAGTATCAAAATAAATTATTCTATGAAATACTTGCACACAAGTTGGTGTCGTCATCAATATCTTTCCCCAAATAGTATTGCCACCTCGTTCTTCCAATGAAATAATAAACTCTCCTTATTTCCAAAATCTCCCAAATGAAGAAAGAATTATTTTATTTCCAAAATAATCTCACATGTAAATATTCCTCAATTAATTCTTCATATAGCAAATAAATTATCTTTCCCGGTGGAATATATTTGTAATAAAGTAAGAAAGATAAAATACTTCTCATTTTCAGTTTGCATGTGCCAACCCCATTTTGGTTTCAATTCCTTTGTTGCGTTTGTGCCTCGCCTATGAAACAACTTTATGCTTCTGATATATATGGAGATACCAGGCCAGCAACATTTTGTCATTTTTTTCATTGTGGTTGCTGATATATGGAAATACCAAGCCAACCTCATTTCATCATTGTGGTTGCTGATATATGGAAATACCAGGCCAACTCCATTTCATAATTGTGGTTGCTGATACATGGAAATACCAGGCCAACCCGGATGCTGATACATGGAAATACCAGGCTAATGATGGATTTCAAATAGTGATTGTAATAGTGGTAAAAAGGGTTTTTTCAAACTTGTGAAGAAAACAATTTTTTTTAGATTTAATTTAAAAAGGAAAATAAATAAATAATTTTCAAGTTTAGAGAAAATTACCAAGACTAGGATTCCACCATTGACCAAATAAATAGTAAACTCTAAATAGTTTTTATGCAATTCTATCTTTAAAATCAATTCTAATATTTGCTTCAAATATGTTTTTGAAGTAATAATTGTAATCAAAAAGTATAAAACATCAAAAGTTATTAAAACCCAGCATGCTTCATCAAGTTAATTCACAATTATTCAATAAAAACTAATAATTCAAATTCAATTCATGCAAATAATTAAATAATAATATTGCACATAAATAGAAAAATTAGAATTATACCAATAAATTTTGTTCCATTCCTCCGTCGTCTCGGCTAATGAATTTAGCTCCTCATCCCAAAAACACACTCACAAGATAAATTCATGGCTAAATTAGGTGTTTTTATTGATGAATATAAGATGAAACAAGAATTTGCAACGCTGTAAAAGTGTTACAGCGTCACTGTTACAAAGTGGAAAAAGCTGAAAATAAACGATACAAGCCAAGTGCTGTAAAACAACGACACTGGGTATTGAAATTAAGACTGTTGAAGAATGACGGACTATGCGAGTCTGTTCTTCGTGTTCTTCAGGATCTTCAATGGCAGCAGCAGCAGCAACACTGTCTTCTCTGTAATCGCTTCTCCTCGGCTCTCCTGGAATATAAGCTCTCTCCTAAGGGTTTCTAACCCTTCTATGATATAAATACAACTATTTATAGGCTTTAAATCCCTAGAAACTCGATCGAAATCGTTGAAAATGCCCATTACTCTTTACGGGCAGTTGGGAGAATAATTCCCTTTTTGTTGCATTCCACTGTTTTGTTGGCTATTCTATCGTCTCAAATATCTTCTAGGACTTGGAATCAACTTATTTGAAGTATATCCCACGCAATACAATCCCTTAAATCTCTCAAACTAATCTCAAACCCTAAACAGAGAACACGTTTCCTGTCTGGACTTTGTGTGGATTTTCCGACTTACCCAGCCCAATTGGATGGGTCTAGATGATTGCATTAGGTCTGTTATGTCTTCTAGAGTCCGAAGGTACCAAATATGCCCATTGAATCTCCTCCTAAGTCGCTCAAATATCTGCTCAAAAACTGTTGTCGCTGCTGCCTTTTTTTCCCGCCAAAATCCAGCTTTTGAAACTTTGAAGATGACCTCCCCCTATCCAGTTCCGGTGTCCCTTTAGTATATGCCCTGAATGGGGTGCCCCTTATCCAAATTAGGGGTCCTTTAGCAATTCTTCTGGTTTGTTTTCCGCACTTTTTCGGGGTTCCTCCGGGGTATTCTTGGGGTACTTCCAGTACAATTCTGGGGCGCTTCCGGTACGTTATTAACGGAGGTCCAAACGCCACATTTTTAGCCAATTTCGCCGCAAAGCCTTATTTTTCCAAAAACACCTACAAATAAATAATATAACCAAATAAGTACAGAATCGAGCATTAACAATATATACAATTGAGCTATATTAGACACATAAATGCGTCTATCAGCCAGCATAATAAGTGCTTCTGATATATAGAAATACCAGGCCAGCATAATTGATCATTGTGGTTGCTGATACATGGAAATACCAGGCCAACCACATTTCATCATTGTGGTTGCTGATATATGGAAGTACCAGGCCAACCACATTTTTCCATTTTCGTCGCAAACACCATTAAGTCTCATATTTTGCTGTTTATTCGCTGGATGATCGAATTCACTTGTACTTTCTACAAAAGCACTAAAATAGTATTAGTAACTAAAATATTGTATCATAGCTAATACAAATATGGGTATAAAACGTAGCATATACATGCTTATCACCGACCACCGTCAACCACCTCAACCACGGATGCCTCCGACCACCACCACCACCGCCTCCGACCACCGCCGCTTCCGCCGCCAACGACCACCGCTGAACAACCCCCGCTTACCACCACCTTCCACCGCCTCCGACGACCACTACCACCACCTCCGGCCACATGCATATTTTAAGTGTATCCGGAAGTTACACATGCATAAATATTACATATTCATGTTGTGTATCTGGAAGTGTGTAACTAAAAGTTACACATGCATACCGAATGTGTATCCAAAAATTACACATGCATAGAAGTTACACATCCATATGGCATGTGTAATAAGAAGTTACACATGCATATGACATGTGTATCCACAAGTTACACATTCATATATGCATGTGTATCCACAAGTTACACATGCATAGTCAACAGTTACACATGAGAAGAAAAAAAATACAAAAAAAATACATGTATTGCGTTGACATTCATTTACAATAATTTATTTGTTTATCTATTAATTAGTTATTATTGAATACAATAAACGAGTTGGAACACTAGATATGTAAAACGAAATCCTAGAAATGAGCCACGGAATTCTCTAATCGAGATTGTTCCTTCCCTTCTTGTCTTCCTCGTTATAAAATGCTTCCATATCTGCAACAAAATAAGCATCCATGAGATTAAATTGGATGAACAAAAAGAATGAAATAATATTATAGAACAATTACAAGGAGAATAAAAAGTATCACAAAAAAGAACTTGATAACTTATCTTATCATGTGTAACTAGGAGTTACACATGCATATGACTAGTGTAACTTGGAGTTACACATGCGTCTCATTAGTGTAACTAGGAGTTGAATCCATTGGGTTCATAACCTGCAGCTTCAGCTCTCTCTTTGTCATGGTCGACATCGAGCATTGTGTCATAAAGTCCTGAGGTAAAACAAAATAAATATTAAGAAGAAACTGTAAGCAAAAAACACATAGTGAACTTGTACCCCCATTCTGAAGGGACGAAAAGGAAAAGACGTAACACACAAAACTAAATCTGTAAAAACATAATCTACACGTCTCCTGTTTTTACGAACAATGGGTACTGAATCATACCTCATTGTAGTAAGTTGAGTTAACCCACAAAAAGATTGATGGCACTAGAAATCTGACTCGCGCACATTAACACTCCAATCTGCGAGGTCTACTTAATAAATGAGATCAAATGACACGAACAGTTCATGGAAATCAAACTCAAGATTAAAATATGTAATTTGGAGTTACACATGCATATTGCAGTTACACATGTCATATCAGGGTATTTTGCGTTTATTCTCATACTAACCATCGAAGTTGCAGTTAGATGAACATCTAAAACGAATAGTTGGTCTGATTTGTTCCCTTCAGCATACCCATTGAACACTTTGTAAGCAAAAGAAAGCATGGTCTACACCATTACCTAAATGACTCCAAGACATAAGCTTGTCCTCACTAAAATCATGTTAAGAAAACCATAATTCACATTTGAATTAGCAATTTATAGTGAAAGAACAGTTTAAACTAGCAATTTATAGAAAACTGACGCACTTCAATGTGGAAAATTCAAAAGAAGAAAGCAACTCAACAAAATAAAAAGATGAAACAACCATTAGATTTTAACATTTCAGATCAATATAAAGTTCAAGTTTTTAGCACTTTTAAGGTATTTAGTGAACCTGGAGTGATCCATTAGGTGTATTAACCAGCCTCTACTGCCTTTTTAAGTTCATATGATTCAATATTGAGATTCTTTGGTGCTGCGTTTAAATAATAGTTACACATCTAAAAAAGGTCAGATATAGACACTTCATAACGAATATTAGCATGTGTAACTAGGAGTTACACACGCATTTTTCTAGTGCAATCGGGAGTTACACATGCATCTGTGTAGTGTAACCCGGAGTTACACATGCATCTATCTGTGTATTGTACCTGGCATGTAGATACTAACTATATAATATTTCGGCTACTGATGAAAAATTTACACATATATCTATCTATTAGAATTGAGAATTACACATGCATATAGCATGTGTAATGAAGAGTTGCATTTTCAAATCTCTTGCAGTAAGTAAGAGATTGTCTGCATCATAAGCGTTTGTTATTCTTTCATACAAGAAGGCATGGCAAAACAAAAAGTTGCTCTTGCATGTTCTGAAAGCTGGCACCACAAATCAACTAGACAACTATTACGTACCTTAACAAGGTTGGCATGTTTAAATCTAGACATCACAAACTAAACTTCCTTCAACTCAGGTGCATCTCGTTCTTCTTTATTATTCCCAGAACTAAGAACTTTGACTGCAATAATTTGATTACCAAACCTACAACAACAATAACAGTTGATAAATAACAAATCAGAACACACACATAACAAACAATACTCGTATTTACATTTAATAACTTTAAATTTAACCATCTGCACAGGGAGTTACTTATAATTATACAACATACAATGCGCATCATAACTCCAACACCACCACCGCCGCCAGCTCCAAAACCTGCACCTATACCACCACCGTCACTTATTAACCAGAGGAGATCCTTCACAAAAAGAATTTCACGAACACAAAGATAAAAAAAAAATGCTACTCAATATGAACACGCTGACTGAAACAGTTGGGTTTCATGGTGCTTAGCAGGTACACATGTAATGGCTTGTGTAAACGGCAGTTACACATGCATATGGCTTGTATAAATGGCAGTTACACATGCATATGGTTTGTGTAATCTCCAGTTACACATCCATATGTCTTGTGTAATCTCCAGTTACACATCCATATGCTTGTGTACTCAAAGCATATAAATTATCTTCATCAGCGCTAGAAACAGAGATATCACATAGAGCTAATCAATAAATAAGATAAAATGACACTTACAACATATAATGTATCTCAGCTGCAACTTTCTCCTCCTCACCTGCAACATTACATCCAATCCACAAATAGCACAACCACATCTCCATCTATAACTCACAGTAACATATCCATTCAAATCCAATGCTAGCCTGCATTTTTGTCTCAATCACCATCATATCTTCACTCCACTCTTCTGCAAAATTCATTTACAACCAACCATATCACCACCACTAATTTCCAATAAATATTACTAGTGTAAAAAATTCGATTTCTTTGACAGAGATACATCAAACTACATAGAATTAGAAGTAAAGTACACAAGATTAAGCAGTTCAATCAAAGTTTATAAAATTCATAACAAATACATGGGTAATAGAGATGATGATTCACTGATTTCGAATCTGAACACCGATTTTCAGTCAAGTTTTAAGATAAACAGATCGATTGATATTCAGTAAGGAAACCTAGAAAAAAAATTATAATATCTTTTAATATTTTCATCTTAAAAAGCTAAAAAAATATTAAACTGTAATAGATCTAAACTTTGATCATGAGCTCATAGATAAAATTCAGTTGAAATCATAACTTCGAAGATTTCGGGAGAAAAAATTCAAAATCAATAACATATAATTCAATTGAATTAAGAGACAATGAAAAATGAATCTTATCTCAGATGCAGGATTAATCTTCTTTGGTTAATTATCGCATTAAACAAATCATCTTCATCTTCCATAAGATTTATCTTTTGATCAGATGCAATCGATCTTTGACATAACTGAAATTATAGAGGCATAGAAGGAGAAGATGCAATCGATCGTTGTTGCAGTCGAAGATTTGGATGAAGACGAAGAAAAATGAATCTCAGAAACCCTAGAAACTATTTTTCTACAGCAGAGAGAGATAAAGATGAGAGAGAAAGATAATAGAGAAATTAAAAGAATCTTCTGATATTCCTCTTGTTTTTATAAAAAAGGGTAATGTTGCCATTATTAAAATTCATAATAATTAATTATGGGCTAGATCTTAAGAAAATTTGATATTTCGGGCCTAGCAATATCAATTTATGAAAGTATGGAGTTGACAATGGATGATCCATTTAGTGGGGCTTCTATATATTGAACCCATATAGTAGGGGGGTTATAGTATTTTTCACTTTGGGTTTTCCTACTGTAACCAAACTCAGTTGAATCTACGGATCGGTTTTACAACCGTAGGAAGAAAAGAAAAATTGGCTGAGAAAGATGGAATTGAGAATAGGATGTCCGTTCCATAGAACTGACAAGCCAATAACGAGAAAATGGGCTGGACTTGGGTGACGTGAGCCCAGTTGTTTTTCTTGCAGAATTTAGAACGTGACCAGCCTTGGCCGTGAGTTGTGTTTCGGAATTCTGACGAGTTTTGGCAAGTAGAAATTGACGTTTGGTCCCAAAGTTTGTGGGCTTTGGACACTCTAGTCCAGCGTCCTTAGGCCTAGTACTCGCTAGTCCAAATTTACAAAACCGGGAACAATTTAGTCCTTTTTTAGACGAGTTAGTCCAAATGGAAACCGATCCAAGTTTCTCTACTACTTAAAATACCCTCTCATTGTTTAATCCCAAACACGAGTCTGTTTTCTATTTTCTTTTAGATTAGATCTGAGAACTTGGATGAAACTTACAGAGAGCAAAAGATGTGATTTATGTTGAGATTTGCAGGGAGAAAGAGAGGCAAGTTCTTCACTCCCATTTTCAGATTTAATCTAAAAATATTTAACCATCAAGAAAAAGTGTGTTTGTATATCGAGTAGCAGAAGATTATCTCAGTTGATGCGGGAGTTTATGTACATTTTACTAATCTTTTGATTTTCTTCCGAATATAGACTAGAATGTCTAAAAGTTTACATCTGATTTTCCTTTGAAACTGCGAGTAACTTACCGATCTTCATCATTTAATTCGAGTTTTTCATATCTCATCAACTACACGAAAGAAAAATACCATTAGAACAGATCTGGTAGGTTCTCTTATTATTTTGACTTATTTGGATTTCTTTTTGTTAAATTTTGCACTTATTTGTTCACCTTAAGAGGATTAATCAAAAGATATGAATTATTGAATTTTGTTTATTGTAATTATTAAAGGATGGATGTCGATTTTATATTCGAAAATCAACATGAGAGAACATGATAAACCTAATTTAGTGAAAATCTAGTGTAATTTATATGAATCTTCTATTTTTGTTGCTCAATTTTTGTAAACATTAATGTTTACTTAATTGATTCGGTTTTCCTTAATTTACCGTATGGATTTTGAATTTACAACACATGGACTTCATAGATTTTACTTAGTAGACCAGTGTACAAGATGGTACACTGCAACATAACCAGTGCACAAGAAGGTACACTACAACATCAAATATGTGTTGCACCTATATACAATTTTCATTTCCTTCATTATGGGAAGAAAACTAAATTGATAGAAAACTAAATTGTTAGTTCATAATATGCTCATTTTAGATGTATTTGAAATTTTGAATCACCGGAGTGAGTTGTGAAAAAGCGGGGGTCTAACAACACCACTCAATATTTCGCTAAGCAATCTGTATGGACAAACTCGAATATACTTTTAAGAGAATCAACAAGACTCAATCAATTAAAAATATATCAACGAGTTTATATCTCTCTCTCTTGATTTGATTTCCTCAAACAGAAACTGCGAGTACTAATCAAATACAAGGAATAACTTGGATGGTACCGAAGACCAAGATCCACGGATCAATCAATGACAATCAACAATCAACAACCAAAGGTTATTGGATTACTCTAATTGATGATCTAATGCACAACTTGTATTATTTCAATTATAAAGATAAAACAATATAATGCGGAAACAGAAATAACACAGACACCAGAAATTTTGTTAACGAGGAAACCGCAAATGCAGAAAAATCCCGGGATCTAGTCCAGATGGAACACACACTGTATGAAGTCGCTACAGACACTAGCCTACTCCAAGCTAACTTCAGACTGGACTGTAGTTGAACCCCAATCAGTCTCCCGCTGATCCAAGGTACAGTTGTACTCCCTACGCCTCTAATACCAACAAGATATTGCGCACTTGATTCCCTTAACTGATCTCACCCACAACTAAGAGTTTCTAGGACCCAAAATCGCAGGCTTTAACAATAAAAAAATCTGTCTCACACAGACACGTCTATCAAAGGATCAATCTGTCTCCCACAGAAAAACCCTAAAGTTTTTGTTGCGTCTTTTGATAATAATCAAGGTGAACAGGAACCAATTGATAATCCGGTCCTATATTCTCGAAGAACAGCCTAGATAAATCAATCACCTCACAACAATCTTAATCGTATGGTAGCGAAACAAGATGTTGCGGAATCACAAACAATGAAACGAAGATGTTTGTGACTACTTTTTATATCTTGCCTATCGGAGATATTAATCTCAAGCCAATCAATCTGATTATACTCGTACGATAGAAGATGCAAGATCAGATCACACAACTACGATAAAAGTAGTATCGGCCTGGCTTCACAATCCCATTGAAGTCTTTAAGTCGTTAACCTGGTTTTAGAAGAAGAAAATCAAAGGTTAAAGGAGAAACTACTCTAGCACGCAAACTAGTATCACACATGAGGTGTGGGGATTAGTTTTGCACGATACTAGATGTCTCCTTTATATAGTCTTTCAAATCAGGGTTTGCAATCAATGTTAGCTTAGTAACAAAGCATTCAGTATTCACCGTTAGATGAAAACCTGATTTAGATTCAAGCTAATATTTCTCAACTGTTAGATCGAAAACTTAGCTTGTTAGACACACTTGACAATGCACGCTTCTAGGTTTTTTAACCGTACCCAAACGTATGCACTTGTTGGTTCAACAATAGTTAACCAAAAGGTTATCCATATGAGCATTTCATATCAACCATGTTCTTCTTTACCATAACTAGTTCAAATGACTTCAAATGAACTAGTTAGAGAGTTATTCAATTGCAAGGAAATATCATGTACTACACAAGACACAATTGAAGCAAAGATGATTTGATTCACTTGAATCGGTTCATGAACTTTTATATCCACGGTTTGAAAACTGCATTCCTTAGTTTTTTTAAGTTTAAGTTCAGAAATCATCTTCAGATATATAACCTTCTCAAGTTCGTAGACTAGGTTCGCAGACTTAAGTTACCTGGCAGAGTTTACAAACTCCAGCAGAAATTCTCGGGTTTGATAACTTCTCCGGTTCGCGGACTGGGTTCACGGACTTAGATTCACGCAAGTAGTTTGTCAACTCCAGCAGAAATTCTCGTGTTTGAGAACTTCAGCAGTTCGCGGACTTGGCTCACGCCATTCTTCCGGTTCTCTTGATCAACAAAGTTCGCAAACTTTGGTTCAAGGAATAGGACTTATACATATATGTGTTTCCACAACAATGCTTATGTCCACCATTGGTTATGTAATCTAAACTCTCAATTCAATCATTGATACATTTTCAGAGGATGTTATATAGTTGTTATTCACAAACCATTTTTCGTCAGAGAAATTTTCAAAGTGATTGAAACATAACATGACTTTCGTCACTAGGTAAAGATAAACATGGTCGAAGTGAAACGCTTACCAACACATATTTCGAGATATAGATAGGCGAGGTATACTCGGCTCGAAATACCAAATGTTTATAATCTAAGTTCATATATAGCATACGACTTTTTGTCTCAAGAAGTAGGAGATAGAGTAGATAGACTTTTGAGTGACAGATAAGTTCAAGTTTTCACATACCTTTTTGTCGATAAGTTCCACCGGTTCCTTGAGTAGTTCTTCTTCTTGGATGATGACTCTCCATGAAGTCCTTGAGCTCAACTACACTTTTTATCCTAGTACGAGACTTAGCTATACTAGACTTGAAATCAAGACTTAAAGTTTTGATTACTAACATTGACAAACGTGCTTGAGATAGCAACGCATGCGATTTCGACCGACCAATGCTCTAACAATCTCTACCGTTGTCAATTTTAGTGACAAAACTATCAATACATATGGAACATAGAAAAGATAAAGAAACTTTAGTAGATCCTATCCCACATGTCTAATCTTCAACATTCCTCGAAATCTTCGTCACTTCCAAGTACTCCAATGATCCCAAAGGTTGTAAGTTTAGCATCACTGTTGTTGAAGATTCGTAGATATAACAATGAGAAAGCATCGGTCTCGATCATTGTTATACAGTGTCATAGTATTATTACACAGTGTCAAATCCCAATTGTATCACAACTTCAACAATAATACTATGGTAATATGTATCACCCCCCTTAGTCAATACTCCATCTCACATGGAAACCACTCCCCCTTACACAGTGATCCGAAAACCATATGTATTTGTAGTGTGAACTACATATTAATTCTCCCCTTTTTTGTAAATAAAATTGGCAAAGGTATAAGAACGGGATCATAATGAAATTTACGTAAGAGACATTTCATGACTAAAATAAAAAATACATACCATCTAATTTATATGCAATCATATAGCCGAAGCTAATAGCATTCATCAAGGAGTTTAAAAGATACAAGATAACCCCTTTAAAATTCCACAGCCGCACACCCCTCAAGATATGACCATTAAGCACAAGTTCAAAAGAACTCTCCCCCATTTGATGTCATTCCCAAGGGAACAACAAGAGCGAACTTAAATTCAAAAGAAAAGAAGGATTTTTTATTGGACATTAAAAACCATGAGAATGATTTTCTATATCCAAAATCTCAATCAAATTAATCACAAGTAAACCCATGATTAATTTAATCGGAATACACAATCAAATTAAACACAAAAGTGATCAACTTAATTGATTATGCTCGACATAAGAGAACTTACAGAGCATACGACTAACATACCCATCAGAAAATGAATAGTATAGTCGTTCATATACTCAACATAAGAGGTATCTCACGGAGTATGAAAATACTCAACTAGATTAATTACAAGAGAACCCATAATTAATCTAATTGGAAAACACAATCAAACTAATTACAAAAGTAATCAATTTAATTGTCATTTGTTTTGCTCGACATAAAAAGACTCATGGAGCAATAACTAAATAACCAAACAAGATGATTAATTTAGTTCAAGAATGCTCAACATAAAGTACCTTACAGAATAACCAACAAAGCTAATAAAAAATAATCAACTTGGTTGTATCGTGCTCAACATAAGACACATTACGGAGCCTCACAATATTACATAAAATATGGATCAGTGAAGATCAATACTGTGGAATACACAAGGATTCATTTTATGTTCCATCACTATTTGCATAACGATTTTTAATAGACATAATCCTTGAACACAAAAGATTTTAACCTATCTTCCATCAAAGAATTGACAATATAGGCTTAACTTTTTTATATGTCAAAAGTCTATTCATCCTTAAATAAATACATGAATACCAATCATGAACGACTTTACTTTTGACAAAATGTGGGACAACATAGTTCACGGATATAAACACTAATATCCCATAACAAATTGCAATATAACAAATCATAAAGATTAAATACTGCAAACCATCATCCTCCAAATATTTTTAGAATTTAAAACCACTAAACCTAAAAAAGAACAAGAAGATGAAAAATATAATAGCTATGTGTAGTAACAATCATTGCTATTCAAGCACTAGTTATTCTTCCAACTAAACCAAAAAGAAGACATACTAGGCAACAATATCTTTGAGAAATTCCTTATCATTCCCGAACTCCTTGTCGTCAACAACCATTGGAATATAAGGTTCGTGGAGGAAGAAGTCAATACCAACAAACCGTCTTGGTTGATGATGTCGAACCAGGGCCTTCTGAATTTCCAAAGATCTTAAAACACAAGCCTTTATTTCACTAATATCCTTTCTTACTTCCTTCAACTCATCAAGAACATCGGAAAACTTCTGAGAGTTAGAAGGGACATCCCTTGGCTTTCTTGTATTCCACATCTTTCTTTTCAAGGAAGGAGTTACTAGAGATTTCTCTTTTTCCTTGATTGATGGCTTGACAATCATATTGACATCTTTTCCATCCAAAGACATGATGCTTAGAGAACAGTTATAAACAACTGATTTTTTTTGAGTGGAATTCACAATCTCATTAGGCAGTCTTAAGATATAAAAGATATCAGAGAGGAAAAAGGAATGTAGGGTTCGCAACCTTTAAACAGGTTCGTGGACGCCCAATTCTAAACCCTATAAAGAATAGAATTGTCGGTAATAACCTTTTACTTTATTTGATAGACAGGAAAAACAAACCTAAAAAAAACTTTTCCTAAAGCCTGAGAGGTACACAATCTTATCTCTTTTTGATCAGGCACATGATACAAGATTTACCAAACAACACAATTAATTTGTGCTATGGTGAACAACAATTTGTCCACCATTTTCTTATTGAGAGGAATCCTCAGACTTCTGTATATCAAAGAGATTTGACCATACCTTCTTCTATAATGGTCTTATTTTGTCTTTGGAAACCAACTTCTTAGATGAAGATAAAATCCTACATACCCCAGCAGTCTTCTGAGCAAGTTTAAGATTTCTTTCCAATCGATTTGATCTTCTTTGAAGTTTGTTGGCGTTCCTTACTTGATGTTTGCACTTGTAACATCTTGATAGTTCATGACCCTTCTAAGAACAAAACGAGCACGTCAAACTTGGATAGTATTCAGGCATCTGGGGTGTGAAAGCAACCAGACATGTAGTAGATCCCGAAACATTACAACCAGAGTTTCCAAAGGATGGGTCAATTGATTCTTCCAGCTTGATTGGATTCTCTTCTTCACCGGAACCATCAAGGTTGATATATGTATTGTTACAATTATCAAAATTAATGTTTTCACATATAAGACCAACACTTGATTTCCTATCTTCATTAGAATCATAGATCTCAGACATCTCATCAAGTGTTACAGCAAGACCTTTGTTTCCAGTGTATTTTCTACGATTTGGGCACTCGTTTGCAAAATGACCAAAACCTTTACACTTAAAGCACTGTGGCATATCCTCGTCAGCATCCCTGTTTTTAGGAGGGACACGATTGTGAGGTTTATCTGACGACCTAGGTTTGTCTCTTGAAAACCGTTTACTTTTCTTCAATAGACGATCCCTAAACTGTCTTGTGATCAAGGAGACTGATTTATCAAGATCTTCATCCGAAAAATCACCCTTAGACTTATCATCCTCAGAGACGTAAACACTTTTACTTTTATCAAGTAACTTGGTGTTCCTCTGTGATTTAAAGGCAACATCCTTTCCGATTTTTGATGTATGCTCATGATAAAAGATCCATAGATTTCCAACCAATGTATTTCTGGAAAGATTATCAAGGTTATTTCCCTCAACTATGGCATGCTTCTTAGACTCGTATCTGGATGGCAACGATCTGAGAATTTTCATCATAATGTTCTTTTCAGGAATAGTCTTACCCAATGGAAAAGATGCATTAACAATTTCAGACACTTTGTGATTAAACTCATCAAATGTATCTTCATTTACCATACAAAGGTTCTCCCAATCGGAATTAAGATTTTGAAGCCTATCCTTTTCACTAGAGTTACCTTCAAATACGGTTTCTAAGATATCACAAGCATCTTTAGACCTAGTGCAATTTGACACATGGTGCTGAAGATTTGGGGTAATGGAATGTATGATGGCATTCAAACTGTCTGTGTTTTGCTTTGCAGCAATTATCTCGGCAGGATTATAGTCATAAATGTTCTTGGGAACGTTTACATCTCCAACTGCCACAATGGGAGTATCATAGCCATTAACAACATATACCCACGATTGAAAATCACGCGCTTGAAGAAAAGCTCGCATAGAAATTTTCCACCATTATTAATTAGATCCATCGAAGACTGGTGGTACGTTAATAGAGATAACACCTCTGTCCATAGAGTCAGATCGCTACAAACACAGACTTTTGAGGTCTTGAACGTGTTTTCCTGCTCTGATACCAATTGAAAAAGCGGGGGTCTAACAACACCACCCAATATTTCGCTTAGCAATCTGTATGGAAAAACTCGAATATACTTTTAAGGGAATCAACAAGACTCAATCAATTAAAAGTATATCAACGAGTTTATATATCTCTCTCTTAATTTGATTTCCTCAAACAGAAACTGTGAGTACTAATCAAATACAAGGAATAACTTGGATGGTACCAAAGACCAGTATCCAAGGATCAATCAATGACAATCAATAGCCAAAGGTTGGATTACTCTAATTGATGATCTAACGCACAACCTGTATTATTTCAATTATAAAGATAAAACAATATAATGCGGAAACTGAAATAACACAGACACTAGAAATTTTGTTAACGAGGAAACCACAAATGCAGAAAAACCCCGGGACCTAGTCCAGATTGAACACACATTGTATTAAGCCGCTACAGACACTAGCCTACTCCAAGCTAACTTCGGACTGGACTGTAGTTGAACCCCAATCAGTCTCCCACTGATCCAAGGTACAGTTGTACTCTCTACTCCTCTGATCCCAGCAGGATACTGCGCACTTGATTCCCTTAGATGATCTCACCCACAACTAAGAGTTGCTACGACCCAAAATCGCAGGCTTTAACAATAAAAAAATTTGTCTCACACAGAAAAGTCTATCAAAGGATCAATCTGTATCCCACTGAAAAACCTTAAAGTTTTTGTTCCGTCTTTTGATAATAATCAAGGTGAACAGGAACCAATTGATAATCCGGTCTTATATTCCCGAAGAACAGCCTAGATAAATCAATCATCTCACAACAATATTAATCGTATGGTAGCGAAACAAGATGTTGCGGAATCACAAACAATGAGACGAAGATGTATGTGACTACTTTTTATATCTTTCCTATCGGAGATATTAATCTCAAGCCAATCAATATGATTGTACTCGTACAATAGAAGATGCAAGATCAGATCACACAACTACGATAAAAGTAGTATCGGTCTGGCTTCACATTCCCATTGAAGTCTTTAAGTCGTTAACCTGGTTTTAGAAGAAGAAAACCAAAGGTTAAAGGAGAAACGACTCTAGCACGCAAACTAGTATCACACGTGAGGTGTGGGGATTAGTTTTTCACGATACTAGATGTCTCCTTTATATAGTCTTTCAAATCAGGGTTTGCAATCAATGTTAGCTTAGTAACAAAACATTCAATATTCACCGTTAGATAAAAACCTGATTTAGATTCAAGCTAATATTTCTCAACCGTTAGATCGAAAACTTAGCTTGTTACACACACTTGACAATGCACGCTTCTAGGTTTTTTAACCGTACCCAAATGTATGCACTTGTTGGTTCAATAATAGTTAACCAAAAGGTTAGCCATATGAGCATTTCATATCAACCATGTTATTCTTCACCATAACTATTTCAAATGACTTCAAATGAACTAGTTAGAGAGTTTTTCAATTACAAGGAAAACTCATGTACTACACAAGACACAATTGAAGCAAAGATGATTTGATTCACTTGAATCAGTTCATGAACTTTTATAGCCACGATTTGCAAACTGCATTCCTTAGTCTTTTTAAGTTTAAGTTCAGAAATCATCTTCAGATATATAACCTTCTCAAGTTCGCAGACTAGGTTCGCGAACTTAAGTTACCGGGCAGAGTTTATAAACTCCAGCGGAAATTCTCGGGTTTGAGAACTTCGCCAGTTCGCGGAGTGGGTATGAGGACTTAGCTTCACGCAAGTAGTTTGTCAAATTCCAGCAGAAATTCTCGGGTTTGAGAATTTCAGTAGTTCGCGGACTTGGCCTCACGCCATTCTTCCGGTTCTCTTAATCAACAAAGTTCGCAAATTTTGGTTCAATGAATAGGACTTATACATATATGTGTTTCCACAACAATGCTTATGTCCACCATTGGTTATGTAATCTAAACTCTCATTTCAATCATTGAAACATTCTCATAGGACGTTATATAGTTGTTATTTACAAACCATTTTTCGTCAGAACAATTTTCAAAGTGATTGAAACATAACATGACTTTCGTCACTACGTAAAGATAAACATGGTCGAAGCGAAACTCTTACCAACACATATTTCGAGATATAGATAGGCGAGGTATACTCAGCTCGAAATACCAAATGTGTATAATCTAAGTCTATATATAGCATACGACTTTTTGTCTCAAGAAATAGGAGATAGAGTAGATAGACTTTTGAGTGACAGATAAGTTCAAGTCATCACATAACTTTTTGTCGATAAGTTCCACCGGTTCCTTGAGTAGTTCTTCTTCTTGTATGTTGAATCGCCATGAAGTCCTTGAGCTCAACTAAACATTCTATCCTAGTCCGAGACTTAGCTATAGTAGACTTGAAATCAAGACTTAAAGTTTTGATTACTAACATTGACAAACATGCTTGAGATAGCAACGCATGCGAGTTCGACCGACCAATGCTGTAACAATCTCCACCTTTGTCAATTTTAGTGACAAAACTATCAATACATATGGAATAAAAAAAAGATAAAGAAACTTTAATAGCTCCTTTTCCACATGTCTAATCTTCAAGATTCCTCGAAATCTTCATCACTTCCAAGTACTCCAATGATCCCAAAGGTTGTAAGTTTAGCATCACCGTTATTGAAGATCCGTATCTATAACAATGAGAAAGCATCGGTCTCGGTCATTGTTATATAATGTCAAAGTCCAATTGTATCGCAACTTCAACAATAATACTATGGTGATATGTATCACTCCCCCTTAGTCAATACTCCATCTCACATGGAAACCACTCCCCCTTACACAATGATCCGAAAACCATATGTATTTGTAGTGTGAACTACATATTATTTCTCCCCCTTTTTGTCAATAAAATTGGCAAAGGTACAAGAACGGGATCATAATGAAATTTTCGTAAGAAACATTTCGTGACTAAAAGAAAAAATACATACCATCTAATTTAGATGCAATCATATAGCCGAATCTAATATCATTCATCAAGGAATTTAAAAGATACAATATAACCCCTTTAAAATTCCACAGCCGCACACCCCTCAAGATATGACCATTAAGCACAAGTTCAAAAAAACTCTCCCCCATTTGATGTCATTCCCAAGGGAACAACAAGAACGACCTTAATTTCAAAAGAACATAAGGATTTTTATTGGACATTAAAAACCATGAGAATGATTCTATATCCAAAATATCAATCAAATTAATCACAAGTAAACCCATGATTAATTTAATCGGAATATGCATTCAAATTAAACACAAAAGTGATCAACTTAATTGATTATGCTCGACATAAGAGAACCTACGGAGCATACGACTAACATACCCATCAGAAAATGAATAGTATAGTCGTTCATATGCTCAACATAAGAGGTATCTCACGGAGTATGAAAATGCTCAACTAGATTAATTACAAGAGAACCCATAATTAATCTAATTTGGATACACAATCAAACTAATTACATAAGTAATCAATTTAATTGTCATTTATTTTGCTCGACATAAAAAGACTTATGGAGCAATAACTAAATAACCAAACAAGATGATTAATTTAGTTCAAGAATGCCCAACATAAAGTACCTTACGGAACAACCAACAAAGCTAATCAAAAATAATCAACTTGGTTGTATCGTGCTCAACATAAGACACATTACGGAGCCTCACAGTATTACATAAAATATGGATCAGTGAAGATCAATACTGTGAAATACACAAGGATTCATTTTATCTTCCATCACTATTTGCATAACGATTTTTAATAGACATAATCCTTGAACACAAAAGATTTTAACCTATCTTCCATCAAAGAATTGGCAATATAGGCTTAACTTTTGTATATGTCAAAATTCTATTCATCCTTAAATCAATACATGAATACCAATCATGAACGACTTTACTTTTGAAAAAATGTGGGACAACATAGTTCACGGATGTAAACACTAATATCCCATAACAAATTGCAATATAACAAATCATAAAGATTAAATATTGCAAACCATCATCCTCCAAATATTTTTAGAATTTAATACCAATAAACCTAAATAAGAACAAGAAGATGAAAAATATAATAGCTATGTGTAGTCACAATCATTGATATTCAAGCACTAGTTATTCTTCCAACTAGACCAAAAAGAAGACATACTAGGCAACAATATCTTTGAGAAATTCCTTATCATTCCCGAACTCCTTGTCGTCAACAGCCATTGGAATATAAGGTTCGTGGAGGAAGGAGTCAATACCAACAAACCGTCTTGGATGATGATGTCGAACCAGGGCCTTCTGAATTTCCAAAGATCTTAAAACGCAAGACTTTATTTCACTAATATCCTTTCTTACTTCCTTCAACTCATCAAGAACATCGGAAAACTTCTGATAGTTAGAAGGGACAGCCCTTGGCTTTCTTGTATTCCACCTCTTTCTTTTCAAGGAAAGAGTTACTGGAGATTTCTCTTTTTCCTTGATTGATGGATTAATAATCATATTGACATCTTTTCCATCCAAAGACATGATGCTTAGAGAACATTTATAAAAAACTGGTTTTTTGTGAGTGGAATTCACAATCTCATTAGGCAGTCTTAAGATATAAAAGATATTAGAGAGGAAAAAGGAATGTAGGGTTCGCAACCTTTAAACAGGTTGGTGGACTCCCAATTCTAAACCCTATAAAGACTAGAACTATCGATAATAACCATTTACTTTATTTGATAGACAGGAAAAACAAACCTAAAAAAAACTTATCCTAAAGCCTGAGCGGTACACAATCTTATCTCTTTTTGATCAGGCACATGAGACAAGATTTACCAAACAACACAATTAATTTGTGCTGTGGTGAAAAACAATTTGTCCACCACTTTCCTCTTGAGAGGAATCCTCAGACTTCTGTCTATCAAAGAGATTTGACCATACCTTATTCTCTAATGGTCTTATTTTGTCTTTGGAAACCAACTTCTTAGACGAAGATAAAATCCTACATACCTCAGTAGTCTTCTGAGAAAGTTTAAGCTTCCTTTCCAATCGATTTGATCTTCGTTGAAGTTTATTGGCGTGCCTTACTTGATGCTTGCACTTGTAACATCTTGATAGTTCATGACCCTTCTGAGAACAAAACAAGCACGTCAAACTTGGATAGTATTCAGGCATCTTGGGTGTGAAAGCAACCATACATGTAGTAGATCCTGAAACATTATAACCAGAGTTTCCAAATGATGGGTCAATTGATTCTTCTAGCTTGATTGGATTCTCTTCTTCACCGAAACCATCAAGGTTGATATATGTATTGCTACAATTATCAAAATTAATGTTTTCACATAGAAGACCGACACTTGATATCCTATCTTCATCATAATCATAGATCTCAGACATCTCATCAAGTGTTACAGCAAGACCTTTTTTCCCAGTGTATTTTCTACGATATGGGCACTCGTTTGCAAAATGACCAAAACCTTTACACTTAAAGCACTGTGGTATATCCTCGTCATCAGCCTCGTCAGCATCCCTGTTTTTAGGAGGGACACGATTGTGAGGTTTATCTGACGACCTAGGTTTGTCTCTTGAAAACCGTTTACTTCTCATCAATAGAAGATCCCTAAAATGTCTTGTGATCAAGGAGACTGATTTATCAAGATCTTCATCCAAAAAATCACCCTCAGACTGATCATCCTCAGAGACATAAACACTTTTACTTTTATCAAGTAACTTAGTGTTCTTCTATGCTTTAAAGGAAACATCCTTTCCGATTTTGGATGCATGCTGATGATCAAAGGTCTTTAGATTTCCAACCAATGTATTTCTGGAAAGATTATCAAGGTTATTTCCCTCAACGATGGCATGCTTCTTAGACTCGTATCTAGATGGCAGCGATCTGAGAATTTCATCACAATGTCTTTTTCAGTAATAGTCTTACCCAATGCAAAAGATGCATTAACAATGTCAGACACTTTGTGATTAAACTCATCAAATGTATCTTCATCTGCCATACGAAGGTTCTCCCAATCGGAATTAAGGTTTTGAAGCCTAGCTTCATTTTTACTAGAGTTACCTTCAAATACGGTTTCTAAGATATCCCAAGCATCTTTAGACCTAGTGCAATTTGACACATGCTGCCGAAGATTTGGGGTAGTGGCATGTATGATGGCGTTCAAACCGTCGGAGTTTTGCTTTGCAGCAAGTATCTCGACAGGATTATATTCACCAATATTCTTGGGAACGTTTACATCTCCAACTGCCACAACGGGAGCATCATATCCATTAACAACATACACCCATGATTGAAAATCACGTGCTTGAAGAAAATCTCGCATAGCAATTTTCCACCATAAGTAATTAGAGCCATCGAAGACTGGTGGTATGTTAATAGAGATAGCACCTCTGTCCATAGAGTCAGATCGCTACAAACACAGACTTTTGAAGTCTTGAATGTGTTTGCCTTCTCTGATACCAATTGAAAAAGCGGGGGGTCTAACAACACCACCCAATATCTCGTTTAGCAATCTGTATGGACAAACTTGAATATACTTTTAAGAGAATCAACAAGACTCAATCAATTAAAATTATATCAACGAGTTTATATCTCTCTCTCTTAATTTGATTTCCTCAAACAGAAACTGCGAGTACTAATCAAATACAAGGAATAACTTGGATGGTACCAAAGACCAATATCCAAGGATCAATCAATGACAATCAACAACCAAAGGTTGGATTACTCTAATTGATGATCTAACGCACAACCTGTATTATTTCAATTATAAAGATAAAACAATATAATGCGGAAACTGAAATAACACAGACACCAGAAATTTTGTTAACGAGGAAACCGCAAATGCAGAAAAACCCCGGGACCTAGTCCAGATTGAACACACAGTGTATTAAGCCGCTGCAGACACTAGCCTACTCCAAGCTAACTTCGGACTGGACTGTAGTTGAACCCCAATCAGTCTCCCACTGATCCAAGGTACAGTTGTACTCCCTACTCCTCTGATCCCAATAGGATACTGCGCACTTGATTCCCTTAGATGATCTCACCCACAACTAAGAGTTGCTACGACCCAAAATCGCAAGCTTTAACAATAAACAAATCTATCTCACACAGACAAGTCTATCAAAGGATCAATCTGTCTCCCACTGAAAAACCCTAAAGTTTTTGTTCCGTCTTTTGATAATAATCAAGGTGAAAAAGAACCAATTGATAATCCGGTTTTATATTCCCGAAGAACTGCCTAGATAAATCAATCACCTCACAACAATCTTAATCGTATGGTAGCGAAACAATATGTTGCGGAATCACAAACAATGAGACGAAGATGTTTGTGACTACTTTTTATATCTTGCCTATCGGAGATATTAATCTCCAGCCAATCAATCTGATTGTACTCGTACGATAGAAGATGCTAGACCAGATCACACAACTACGATAAAAGTAGTATCGGTCTGGCGTCACAATCCCAATAAAGTCTTTAAGTCGTTAACCTGGTTTTAGAAGAAGAAAATCAAAGGTTAAAGGAGAAACGACTCTAACACGCAAACTACTATCACACGTGAGGTATGGGGATTAGTTTTGCACAATACTAGATGTCTCCTTTATATAGTCTTTCAAATCAGGGTTTGCAATCAATGTTAGCTTACTAACAAAGCATTCAGTATTCACCGTTAGATGAAAACCTGATTTAGATTCAAGCTAATATTTCTCAACCGTTAGATCAAAAACTTAGCTTGTTATACACACTTGACAATGCACGCTTCTAGGTTTGTTAATCGTACCCAAACGTATGCACTTGTTGGTTCAACAATAGTTAACCAAAAGGTTAGCCATATGAGCATTTCATATCAACCATGTTCTTCTTCACCATAAATAGTTCAAATAACTTCAAATGAACTAGTTAGAGAGTTGTTCAATTTCAAGGAAATCTCATGTATTACATAAGACACAATTGAAGCAAAGATGATTTGATTCACTTAAATCGGTTCATGAAATTTTATAGCCACGGTTTGCAAACTGCATTCCTTAGTCTTTTTAAGTTTAAGTTCAGAAATCATCTTCTGATATATAACCTTCTCAAGTTCGCAGACTAGGTTCGCGGACTTAAGTTACCGGGCAGAGTTTACAAACTCCAGCAAAAATTCTCGGGTTTTAGAACTTCGCCGGTTCGTGGACTGGGTTCGCGGACTCAGCTTCACGCAAGTAGTTTGTCAACTCCAACAGAAATTCTCGGGTTTGAGAACTTCGGCAGTTTGCGGACTGAGTTCGCGGACTTGGCTCACGCCATTCTTCCGGTTTTCTTGATCAACAAATTTCGCAAACTTTGGTTCAAGGAATATGGCTTATACATATATGTGTTTCCATAACAATGCTTATGTTCACTATTGGTTATGTAATCTAAACTCTTATTTCAATCATTGAAACATTCTCAGAGGACGTTACATAATTGTTATTCACAAACCATTTTTCGTCAGAGCAATTTTCAAAGTGATTGAAACATAACATGACTTTCGTCACTAGGTAAAGATAAACATAGTCGAAGCGAAACGCTTACCAACACATATTTCGAGATATAGATAAGCGAGGTATACTCGGCTCGCATTATCAAATGTGTATAATATGAGTCTATATATAGCATACGACTTTTTATCTCAAGAAGTAGGAGATATAGTAGATAGACTTGTGAGTGACAGATAAGTTCAAGTCTTCACATACCTTTTTGTTGAGAAGTTCCACCGGTTCCTTGATTAGTTCTTCTTCTTGTATGATGAATCGCCATGAAGTCCTTAAGCTCAACTATACTTTATATCCTAGTCCGAGACTTAACTATAGTAGACTAGAAATCAAGACTTATAGTTTTGATCACTAACATTGACAAACATGCTTGAGATAGTAACGCATGCGAGTTCGACCGAGCAATGCTCTAACAAGTTATATTTATTCAATTATTATTTTACCAGTCTGAGATCATATTTATATACTATAAGATTGATTTGGCGTATTACTATATGTGGGTCTGCTGGTGTGTGATTAACTTTTTGTTCGTTTTAATTTAGGTTGTCAGATGTCCATAGTTATTGTTACAGCTTTTCTTTGGAGGATAATTAGCTGTTATTATTATGACTAAATTAACAAATATTTATTATTATTTATAGTGTAAAACTTGAAGGAAACCGTAATTTATTGTTGTTTTTAGTTTCGTGTCTTCTTATAACTTGATTTGTTAGATTTGAATAAGCACATTATCTGTTAGTATATCTCAAGTTCTCAACCTTTTTCTTTATCCCAATTGCAGGTGTAGTGAAGGTCAAAGATGATTAACATGAGTTCCCAACTTATGTTGCTATGCTTACAGCCCAAGATGCTACAACACGGTGCAAGGTATTTGTTCTAGTTGTATACTTTGGTTCCCTTGATGATTCCTACCTGAATATTGGTCCTAACTGATAACATGATTGTGTGCTTTAGGCTTTCTTAGTTGAATTTGATAAGTACAACCTTCGTTTAATGAAACAACATATTGATTCTTAATGTGTACAAAATTATACACATCTAGATAGTTAATGTGTATATAGTTGTACATTTGTTGATTGTTAATATGAATGATTGGTTTTGTGCATGTTTTACAGGGTGTACATATTGGTGCACCTGTGTAAATCTTATGAAAAAGCAGGTTTCCTATGTTTTACAACGGTGTACATATTGGTGCACCTGTGGGTTTTGTGCATGTTTTACAGGGTGTACATATTGGTGCACCTGTGTAAATCTTATGAAAAAGCAGGTTTCCTTTGTTTTACAACGGTGTACATATTGGTGCACCTGTGGGAAGTAAATCCCATGAAAAAATTGGTTTGTGTGCGGCTGTGAATGATCAGCTTTATGCATGTTTTGAAGCGGTGTACGTATTGGTACACCTCTGTAAGTCCCATGAAAAAGTAGGTTTGTGTGTGGCTATGAATGATCGTTTTTCTGCATGTTTTGCAGGGGTGTACACATTGGTGCACCTGTATAATTCCCATGAAAAAGTGTGCCCGAGTGTAAATATGAATGATCGATTTTATGCATGTTTTGCAGGGGTGTACACATTGGTGCACCAATGTTTTCAATGAAAAAGTAGGTTTGTTTGTGGCTATGAAGGATCGGTTTTAGGAATGTTTCAAAGGGATGAATATACTGATGCACCAATATACTTATCATGAAAAAGTATGTCTGGGTATGAGTATGATTGATATGTTGTGCATGTTAGTAATCTACTTTTCAGTAAAGTGCAATGAATCACTGTACTGGGATGTTGCGAAGCCATATTAAGTTTGTGTAGTAATTCCCACATGGATTGTGTCTCTGACCATAACTGACTAACTTTTTATTTTGATCATTTTCTTGCTTTATTTTCTTATGTGGATGTTGGTGAAAGAATAATCACTTTCTTTTCAAGCTGTGATTTCTTACGTTCATTGTTTTGTCCTCGATGCAGGTTATCTGCCAAACTTACCTCTGCAAATCTGGATGTTATCCAACCGGATCTTGGCGTGGTTGATATTTTATCAATATGTGCAGACTAGAGTGGAAGTCTGGCTATCATGGATTTTGGATTTTCTGGATCTTTGCACCGGTGTACATAATTGTACACACCAGTGTAAATTAAAAAAATTTAAAAATGAAAATTATATAGTCATATGGGTACTCTTTTTGTAGCTTTCGGAAAATTCTTTCCAAATATATAAAGTTTGTCGATTTTGGACGAGCGGTTCAGAAGATAAATTGTTTTTAATTATTTTTTTATTTTATTCAAAATTGCTGACATCGTCATGAGTCAATGTGGACTAAATTGCAAATATTTGGACTAAATAATAAATAATGAGGGTTATTAGTGTACTTTCCATATTTTTGGACTAATCTGTACCTAGTTGACTCGGACTGGACTAAATTGTATCTTTGGATTGATTTTTGGACTAAACCGTATTTTTCCCTTTGGCAACTACTTTGGCAGGGGGTGTGATGCATATGATACAATGTTTAAGGAGGTGCACTTTCCTATCCTAGCTAGGTTTCCTAGTTTCTTCAAGAATAGGCTACAAAACTCTATATATAGGGAAGCTTAGATACAATTTGGGATATCTTGTACTCACTGGTTTTCTCATCCAAAGTGGGTGGGTGGGTGGGGAGGGGGGGGGGGGGGGGGTCGAACTATCTTGTTAAGGATGAATTCAAAGTTCTAATTGTGAAGCTCAATTTTTACAAGTTTATTTCGAGTTTTAAAGGTAATCATTGTGGATTGTTTTTACTATATCAAAGGTTTATGATTGGTTTGGGTGCGCAACTAGATTAGTCTATTAATCATTCTAATGCTAGTAGAGATTTGAGCAATCTGTAATTGTCGCTTATCTCATACACAAGTAGAAATCGCGAGAACTTGTGGAGGGATTCTGTGGAGCAATTGCGAGTAAAGACAACACCAGTAAGTGGACCGAGCGTACAAAGTTTAACTGCTGGGATCAAACCTAAATTCACAAACCTTAAAGCATTCGATTGAGTTACACCTTGTAAGCATACTTCAGGGGGCTCAGTTGGATAGAATCTGGTAGTCGAGCACTTCCGTATCCAGTGATAACATGAATTTTGGGGATAGCTAAGCGTACCTGCTATTCTACGGTTGATGACAATTGATTATAACAAGAGATAAACGGGTGCACGGTTGAGTTAATGGTTATCAACGGTGAAGGATTTCTTAATTATCATCATCTTTATCTTATTGTCCTATATTTATCATTCTTTTATATTCTCGCTAATTTAGATAACATATCAATTGCATTACTCCTCGTGGGAACGATCCTTACTACCGCTTTATTACTTGTTAATTAGTGGGAAACATCTTATTATTTTGTTGAGTAAACGACGCTCATCATGTACACAGTTGTGCACCAGTGTAATTCCCATGAAATAAGTCTAATTTTTGGGGTATGATTAATGGTTGAGTTATTCCATGTTTTTTTAGGTGTGTACATATTGGTGCACCGGTGTATTTTCCATGAAAGTAGGACTGTCTGTAGGTGTATGAACGATCGATTTTATGCATGTAAGGGGTGTACAAAGTAGTGCATAATCACATGCGAAAAAAATGATTGCATAATCTTATGAGAAATTTTTACATGCGTAGATGAAGCAGAAATTAAATTTTTATAGCCATATGGGTACTCGTTTTGTAAATTTTTCCCAGTATATAAAGTCTGTGGATTTTGGATTAGCAATTCAAAAGATAAACTATTTTTATATTATTTAAAATTGCTAACATTATTATGAGTCATTTTGGACTAAACTGTAAATATTTGGACTAAATTGTAAATCATGAAGGTTATTGAAAAATACTAGATTCTTGGATCAGGGGATCGGCCGACTCAGTACTCTGCGAATCGGCGATCAACTCGGAGAAATTTTTTCGTCTCAATCATCATTTTCAGAGTAACTAATCATTAATTCAGGTGGTTTCTTACATAATAATTGATGATTGGTGTTGTAAAAAGATGTTTATCTGCTATTACAATCTCGTTTGAATCAAATTATATTTGTTTAATCAGAAAAAAAAAAAGGTTTTCTTAAGATGGAATTTCCAGAAGTGGATCTGGTAACTCATGTTAAAGAAAGTCCATCGATCGACCTTATCAATAATTTCCCAGGAGATAGATATGAAGTATGGAAGTTTTCGCTAATTGGCAGACTTGATTTATTGAGAATCAAATTTGTTGATGTTGTTATGAGTTTGGAAAATCAATGGAAATTAGCAGGTCAATGTAAAATGATTCCTCTAAGAAAGGGGTTTTTCACAATCAAACTGGAGAATATGGAAGATAAGAATTACATCAAAACAGGTAAATGGGAAGTTCTTGATCAAGTTTTAAGGGTTCGAAATTGGATGCCTAATTTTAGACTATAAAATCAAAGAACATCATCATCTATGGTGTGGGTTCGACTTAGTCTGGAATTTGGGATGAAAAAACTCTTTTCACCATTAGCAGAGCAATTGGAACACTTGTGAAAGTAGATGAAGTGACTCTGAATTATGAGAATGGTTTATATGCAAGAGTTTTGGTTGAAATTGATTTAGCAAAGAAGATTCCTTATAAACTTTGGATTAAAACCAAATATGGAGGTTTTAGGCAGAGTGTTCTACTTACCAAACTCCCTAATTTTTGCCCAAATTGTCAAATTATTGGTCATAATCAGCCAGAATGTAGAGCAAAGAATAATTGCAATGTAGTCACCCGTCCTTCCACCAATATTGTCCCCACTTAGCCACTGCGGTTATCCGACAGTGTGGAGTTTTCAACGGGCATCGTTGCGGTAATCCAGCAGAAACTTTCCGGATGGTCACCCATCCATGGATTACTCCCGCCCGAGCACGCTTAACTGCAGAGTTTTCTGCCAACTCTGGAGACAATTGTGATGAAAAGGCTTCGGTATAATGTAGACGTTCCTTGCCTCTTGTTAGGCCCGAGCACGCTTAACTGCAGAGTTTTCTGCCAACTCTGGAGCCAATTGTGCTGAAAAGGCCTCGGTATAATGTAGACGTTCCTTGCCTCTTGTTAGACCAGTATCTGGCATAACAGCCCAGCATACTCTCCCACCCGAGCACAAGCGAACGAACCATCCGTAGTTGCATCCTAATTAACACCGATATTGTTCCCACTTACCCATTGCGGTTATTCGGCAGTGTGTGATTTTTAAGCCGCCCACTTACCCACTGCGGTTATTCGGCAGTGTGGGATTTTTAACAGTACTACTGCGGTTATCCAGCAGCAGCTTCCCGAGAGGTCACCCATACTGTGACTACTCCCGGCCGAGCACTCTTAACTGAGAAGTTTTTCTCACAACTCAATCAAGTGTACCCATCAGGCCTCGGTATTAGGAAAGACAAATCATTACTTATATTCCATTCGGCCAACCACTGCCGAATATCAGGATATTACAATACCACCACCTTAAATTAGAGCCATCCTCGGCTCCAGAATATATTCGCAAGCCCAAATCTCCGACGTTCCATGCCCCTCATCAGAAGCACCTGGACCAACCCCGTCCAGCGTACCTTCCCACCCTCGACAGGTGACCCGTCGTCGGCTCTGATGCCATTTGTAATCACCCGTCCCTCCACCGATATTGTCCCCACTTAGCCACTGCGGTTATCCGGCAGTGTGGGGTTTTCAACGGGCATCGCTGCGGTAATCCAACAGAAACTTCCAGGATGGTCACCCATCCCTGGATTACTCCCGCCCGAGAACGCTTAACTACAGATGTTTCTGCCAACTCTGGAGCCAATTGTGCTGAAAAGGCCACGGTATAATGTAGACGTTCCTTGCCTCTTGTTAGACCAGTATCTGGCATAACAACCCAGCATACTCTCCCACCCAAGCACAAACGAACCATCCCTAGTTTTATCCCAACTAACACCGATATTATTCCCACTAACCCACTATGGTTATTCGGCAGTATGAGATTTCTAATGGCACTACTGCGGTTATCCAACGACAGCTTCCCGAGAGGTCACCCATCCTGTGACTACTCCCGGCCGAGCTATCCAGCAGCATCTACCCTAGAGGTCACCTGTCCTGTGACTACTCCCGACCGAGAACGCTTAACTGAGAAGTTTTTCCCACAACCTAATCAAGTGTACCCATCAGGCCTCGGTATTAGGAAAGGACAAATCATTACTTATATTCCATTCGGCCAACCGCTGCCGAATATCGGGGTATTACAATACCACCACCTTAAATTGGAGCCGTCTTCGGCTCCATAATATATTCGCAAGCCCAGATCTCCGACGTTCCCTGCCCCTCATGAGAAGCACCTGGACCAACCCCGTCCAGCGTACCTTCCCACTCTCGGCAGGTGACCCGTCGTCGGCTCTGATACCATTCGTAATCACCCGTCCCTCCACCGATTTTGTCCCCACTTAGCCATTGCGGTTATCCGGCAGTGTGGGGTTTTCAACGGGCATCGCTGCGGTAATCCAACAGAAACTTCTAGGATGGTCACCCATCCCTGGATTACTCCCACCCGAGCACGCTTAACTACAGAGTTTTCTGCCAACTCTGGAGCCAATTGTGCTGAAAAGGCCTCGGTATAATGTAGACGTTCCTTGCCTCTTGTTAGACCAGTATCTGGCATAACATCCCAACATACTCTCCCACCCGAGCACAAGAGAACCATCCCTAGTTGTATCCCAACTAACACCGATATTGTTCCCACTTACCCACTGCAGTTATTCGACAATGTGGGATTTTTAACGGAACTACTGCGCTTATCCAGCATCATCTTCCCGAGAGTTCACCCATCCTGTGACTACTCCAGACCGAGTACGCTTAACTGAGAATTTTTTTCCCACAACTCAATCAAGTGTACCCATTAGGCCTCTGTATTAGGAAAGGACAAATCACTACTTATACTCCATTCGGCCAACCACTGCCGAATATCGAGGTATTACATGAAATCGGGAATCTGAGGAGAACCAGAAAGCAGGTAGTGCATCTAAAGCAACTGTGAATGTGACACCAGTTAAAATTACGGAGAAATTTGATATATGAGAAACACCAGTGACTCACATTAACATTCCTGAAGAACTAGTTCAGAGTACAACAAGTAACATTCCAATTAATTCAGGTAGATTTGAATCCTTACAAAATGAAGCTGATGAGGAGCACAATATTGTCATGGACATGATAAGTCCAGCAAAAGTTCTACAAATTATGGAAGACAATTCCCTAGACACAAGTGTGATTAAATATGTAAATGTTAAAAATGGATCAGTATCTGAGGAAATAGTTCTTACTACCTCTTGGTCCAATGTTATTCAAAAACCAGGGGCACCTGCACAAACTGATGCTCAAAATAAGAATGCAGAACCAAAGGTAATATTCCTCAACAAGTTCCAGCGAAATATAATTTTAGGAGAAATCAAGGAAAAGGAGGCATAATAGGCCTCCATCCTAAACAATGAAAGTTCTATTCTGGAACTTAAGGGGCCTTAAAAGACCTAGGGCTCAAGAAAAACTTTGGTCTTTAGTAAATTAATTTAACCTTTCACTAGTTTGGGTTATAGAACCTAAATTTTTTTGCACTTCTTATTTTTGTAATAAGTTGAATCTACCGGGCATGCAAATCCTGGTGATTCATAATTCAGTTTCAAATAAAAAAAGGGAACACTTGGTTATTTTGGAATAACACTTTACCAACACAAACAATTGTATCCATGTCAAGTCAAATGATCACTATCAGTGTAGGTGGATTCTTTAATATCAGGGGTTCATGCTCATGTGGGGGTGGTTCAAAGAAGATTTTTATGGTCTGAAATGGAAATGATTAGTGAATTGAAGAAGCCATGGTTAATACTTGGGGGCTTCAATGCTATTACTTGTGCAGAAGACAAAATTGGTGCAAAGGCTCCTAATAGAAGATCAATGTTAGATTTTAACAACTGTATTGATGTTTGTGGATTACTTCAAGCTCCAAAATCAGGTTTACAACATTCTTGGTCAAATTGTCAACATGGCAGTAAAAGAATACTTTGCAGCTTGGACAGAGCAATGTTCTATCAATTATGGTTACAAAATTATGAAGATTTGGGTTTTAAGGTGGGATTAAGAATTGCTTCAGACCATGTACCTATTCTGGGAGGTTGTGCAAATATTCCAAAGCCAAAGAATTCCCCCACAAATTTCAAAAAATGTGTATATCACATCCCAATTTTATGGAGACAGTTCAAAAATGTTGGTCAGAGCCTATTATAAGAGATCCTGCTTTTGTGTTTCAAACAAAGTTGAAGAGGTTAAAAAAATTTCTTAAAGAATGGAATTGGAAAGTTTTTTTGAATGTAAATGTCCAAATTAAAGAAGCTGAAGCAAAAGTTCAAGAAGCAATGGAAAAATATGATAATAATCCTTTTGATCAAGGAAACTTAATGATTTGGTGGAAGCACAAACTGTGTTTAACACAAAGGAGGTTCAACTAAGTGCAATGATGAAACAGAAAGCTAGAGTAAAATGGATAAAGGAGGGAGCTTCCAACAGAAGTTTTTTCCATACCACTATCAAGATAACGCAAGCTCAAAATTGTATAAGTGAATAAGAAGATGGTGCTGGCAATGTTATTTCAAATCAAAAAAAGATAGCTGATCTTCTAGTAAATCACTTTGAGAAAAAAATTCCAATTTAAGGAAGTGGAAGTAGCAGATTCATTATTAGATGTAATTCCAAAGAAGATTATTGAAGAGGACTAAAAAATGTTGGATTATATTCCTAACACGGAAGAGATCAGAAGTATTGTTTTCATCATGGACCCAGATAGCTCTCCAGGCCCAGATGGATTCTCGGGATGCTTTTATAGAGCCTGCTGGAAGATCATACAGGAGGATGTAGTTCAAGCAATCCAATATTATTAGCAAAAGAAGTTCATCCCCAAAGGTATCAAATCTAGCTTCCTTGTTCTTCTTCCAAGAGTGCAAGAAGCTAAATATCCTAATCATTTAGGCCAATTAACCTGAGTAATGTGAGGTTCAAAATTATTACAAAGATACTGATTGTAAGGATGAGTACTCTGATGGAAAAGTTGGTGGATCCTCAACAAGCAGCTTACATAAAAGGCAGGTGCATTCAGAAGCAGGTGTTACTTGCATCTTAAATGGTCAATGAGATGAAGGAGAAAAAAAGAGGAGGTAATGTTGGACTTAAACTTGACATTTCACAAGCATATGATTCTGTCAGTTGGGAATTCTTTTTTCAAGTACTTCATAAATATGGCTTTTCTACAAATTGGTGTGATTGGTTGCACAATATCTTTAAATATGCAAGAATATCGTTGTTAATAAATGGAGATCCATGTGGTTTTTTCCTGTGAGTAGGGTCTAAGGCAAGGAGACCCCCTTTCTCCAATTTTATTTTTGCTAATGGAAAAAAATTTAAGCAAAAAACTAACTCAGTTAGTAAATGAAGGAAAGATATCCCCAATGGTCATTAGGAATAGAATAGGTCCAACTCATTTGTTTTTTGCAGATGATTTTTTCATGTTCTGCAATGTAGGGAAAAAATGTCTACAAAATCTTCTGAAGCTATTGGATGAATATCAAAAGTTTTCTGGACAGATCATTAACAAAAGTAAGAGTAAACTCTTCATAGATGGTACAACTGATTTAAGGAAATATTTGATTCAATATATAATACAAACGGAGAGAAGTGATTTTCCTGACAAATATCTATGTAAGGACCCTCAAGCTCGTCAACGCTATTTGACTGGTCTAGCGATGATCAAGAGACGATTTGGCCGCTAATTACTCGACTAGTTAAATCTGAGCATTAATCTATAGGGATTAATATAACTACCATCTAGATACGAAACTATTACCGTTAGGTATATCTCAAAAATTTATGCGAAATGGACTACTCGAACGTGTCATTCGGATACCGGACGAAGAAGATATCATTGAATAAGTGCGAAGGGCAAAATGACCGACCTGGCTGCCCTTATCCAAACGTGGGTACCTCAGTAATTCTCGTTTTCCTTATCATCAAAACATGTCGAAGAGAAAATATTTTTCTTATTCTTTTTATTTCGTCTTCTCTTTCCTTCTTCCTCTTTTATTCTTCTTCGTTATCTCTCTGGCGATTCTGAGAGACATTTCTGAAGCCGCGAAATCAAAAAGAAAGTTAGGGGAATCAATTATCTAGTTTGATATATGAAGAAGGGGCGATGTTTCCGTGAATATTTGAAGAAGAAGATGGTTCTGATAATGAATCGAAAATATGTAATTTAGGTTTCAAATTGATTGATGTTTCTTTATGAAATCGTTCTGTTTTGATTAATTATAGAGTGGGTTTGTTGTTAATTGAAGTATAAGGTTGTTGCATGAAGTTTAATATTGAGTTCATAGGAAATTAGGGTTTATGTTCTTCCCCAATTTGGAATTAGGGTTCCTGAGTTAGAAATTGGAATTGTTTATAAAGATGTAGGTGTCCTGGTGGAGGTGGAGAATGAAATGAGCTGGTAACGGTGGTGTTTTTGTAATTGTTGGTGAACCTTGGATAGAACCCAAAAGTTAATGGAAGAACACATGTTACTATTGAGTGGATTGAATGAATCGAAGACGTTGGGTTGATGCAGATGGTGTCAGTGAGCTTAAACTAGGTGCTGCAAGTGTGATGGTGTGATTAATGTATGTGCTATCTGTATTGAAGAAGGGGTTGCAGTCTAGGTGTTCAATAGTGGCAGAATGTATGCAAGATATGGAAGAGATTATGGTTGTATTATTCAGTGCTAGGAATAAAACTGGAATGTGTATGAAGTATGCTGGTGATGAGCATTTGTGGTGGTAGTGGTGTAATGGTTCTGGTGATGAGTTTAAGAAGATGATGAAGAATGTTTTGTGGTCTTGGCTTGAGGTGTGACGGGAATATGTTTTAGTTCAACTGAATTGGTGGTACTAGTTGTATTGAGGATAGAAGAACTATGGATTCTATTGGTGGTTATTGTGCAGAGATGGGACTGAAGTTACAGGTGTGTTGAACTGATGTTGATAGTGGTTTGGGACTGTGGTGGTTAAGATTGAGTTTACTTTGTATATGTAAAGGTAATGTGGCTCAAGTGAAGATAGTGTAGTATAGATTGTAAGAGTAATTGCAGGTGCATTTGATTTGTGCTCTGAGTATGCAGTTGTAGATGATATGGGGTTATATCTATGGTTAAGGCAATTGGTGTTAGATACTAGAGTTATCCAAGAATAGTTGGTATTGATGCCATCAGTCATGGGATGCCGAGAAGAAATAGAAATGATGAACTGCAGTTTGGGTGTTGCATTTGAAGCTAGGATGGCGGTATTGTTAGAGTTCAAGAGATATGTCTGATATTGCAAGTATGCGGTGGTTATGGCAATGAGTTTCTTCCATTAGCTTTGTAATGGGAAGTGAGATAAATGATGTTATAGTTGGAGATTACAGTTAGAATGTTTATAAACATCATCTGTTTGCTTTTGTGTTTTGATTATGCATTAAAATGTTTGACTTGTGACCTAATTGAATCTATGTCACCTAGGATGTTAACCAGTCTGACTCGTATGACTCAGTTATCTGACTGAGTTGACAGATGAATCTGACTGGGTTGAATCATTTTGACTCAGTTGACTTGACCTGGACTAGTGAACCATTGACCTTGGACGTTGGCCGTTAATTGATTCCCTTGACTGTTAATGACCGTTGGTTGACTCTGCTGGATTGGACCTTATGTTAATGGGCCGGTTTAGTGGACTTGGGCTTAAGACTAGTTTCCCTATTTGGATGATTTAGACCCCTTAAGGTCCAATTAGCCTTTGGTTCTTTATACAAAGTTGTATATATTTCCAAGACCTTTCTAATGGACTATGGTACCAACCTAATTGGTTTGGTAAACCAAATATGGTAATTTAAGATAGATAATGAAAAGGTGTAGAACCCTAAATGGGCTTAAAATCATTAGTTACTTTACTTAATCTATAATTAGAGACTTGTTTGAGATTATGTTATGAACCTTGTGTGAGCCTTTTGGCTAATTTCTTAGAGTGCTTGTATGATTAACAGTTAGTCCGTATTAACAACGAACGAGTCAAAGGATGAACCAGTGATTGTGGATTTCAAGGTAGGCGTGGCTTGACATCAAATCAGCTGGGAACTCTGTAACCTTCTTGTAATCATTGAGCCTTCTTTCTATTGCGAGCATGATGAGTCTTTATTACTTTTGACATGTTTGTATGTTTTACTATCTATGTAAATGCTTGTGTGAGTTTTGATGTGTGTATAATATGTGTTGTATGATTTCCACTCAAGGAGTGTCTATGATTACCCATGGCTCTTTTCTAAGTTAAGTATGGCGGCTTCTTCCCCGTTTTAATATTATTTAGTAGAGCGGCTTCTTCCCCGTTTCAATATATTAGTAGGGCGGCTTCTTCCCCGACTCGATAGTATATAAATAATATATAGTAGGGTGGCTTCTTCCTCGTTATAATATTACCTAGTAGGGCGACTTCTTCCCCGTTTCGTTATTATATATACTATTTTATTTTGGGGAAATCACTCGTGTGCATATTATACTTGTTTGTCTAACTTTCTGATCTTGATAGTAATATTCAGAATCATGGTTTGTAAGGGCATTCTGTGTGGACGATGTTATTATTATTGATTAGGGTTGCTCTCGCGTCGACTTCTCCAATGAGTTTGGCGAGGTTAGAGTGACACTTGCTTCATGATGCACAAATAGCTGAATGATTAATTTCTTCTTGTTTCTTTCTATTCATATTCTTTTACAACTGTGAAGCATGTTAGTGATTACTTGAGAGTTGCATGTTTCCGTTGATCCCCCTTTTTGGGATGATGTGCTCATTTGTTCCCACTTCAGTTTCAGTATTCAGAAGAAAAGACGCACGTGAAGATATTCGTTTCCGTAGCGTAGAGTTTCAGCGAATTGAAGATGTCTATTTATAATTTATATATGTATACTTCTCTGCAAACAACACATGGTTATATACATAACACATGAGATATCTTCATTTCTACTGTATCAGAGTGTATGGGTTTGCTTTTGGGCTTAGCTTATGTGGTCTAGATTCTTAAGATCATTAATCTAGATTTTATGCTTCAATTAGTTGTAATCCTATTAGCTAAGAAGGTTTAGGATTTGGGGCGTCACAGTCTAGGTGTCATATTATCTTCTGGCAGAGTAAAATCCTCAACAGTTTGGCCAATGGTTGAAATGTTACAAGGAAAACTTGCATCTTGGAAGGGGAGAATGTTGTCTTTTCAAGAAAGGTTGGTGCTTATAAAGTCAGTACTTTGCAGTATTCCAATTTACAATATGGCAGTATACAAATGGCCCTCACCTATAATCAAAATTTGTGAGAAAATTATCAGGAATTTTCTATGGTCTGGTGATGGAGATGTTAGGAAGTTCAAGACTGTAGATTGGGAAAGAGTTTTCACTCCATTTAATGAAGATGGTCTAGCTATTCCAAGACTTGAAGTCATAAACAGAGCACTGCTAATGAAGATGATGTGGAAAATTCTGCACTCAAATGAAGATTGGGAAGATTTCTTTAAGGAAAAGTATATGGATAAAAATGGCCAATGGAGTCCAACATGGCAATTATCTTCTGTTTGGACAGGTCTTAAATGGGCATTGGGAAGCTCTGAAAGAAGATATCAGATGGAACATTGGAAATGGTAAAAACATATCAGTTTGGTATGATATTTGGACATGTGATATTCCTCTAGTGGATAAAATGGGATCTTCTCAATTTTTCCTAAATAACAAAATGATGAAGCTAGCTGACATCTTAAATGAGGGTACATGGTCAATTCCAAGTGCAATTCAATCAGTATCAATGAATCAAAGATTTACTGAAGTGTATGGGAATGAAGATGAAGTAATCTGGAATGGGGATATTAAAGGAACATTTACAATGTCAGTTGCAACTGATAAGCTTAGGCATAAAGAACGTAAGAAGCATTGGTCAAAGTATGTGTGGAATAACTATTTACATCAAAGTATTGCAAGCAATGTTTGGAAATTTGCGCAGGGAGTATACATTGATGATGTTATTATGGTAATTAAAGGATATGAATTAGCATCTAGATGCTGTATATTTGAGAAAGATCAAGATAATATGGACCATTTACTTTGGAAATGCTCTGCAAGTGTTGAGATATGGGAATGGATATCTGCTGTGTTCAATTTCAAAGCTCCTGAATCTTTTGAAGAAGTTTGAAGAAGTGCTGGAAAAAAAGCTCTCCCATTCAAGAAATATGGATTACTGCCTCTTGTGTTATACTCAAGGAAATATGGTTCCAGAAAAATAAAAGATATGTTGAAGAAATCAAACCAAATACTCAGAGTATCAAAAAGAGAGTAATGAAATATGTGCATGAAGGAGGATTAAGAATGAAGGGCATAAATGGAATCAAGTTTATGATGATCAAGTAATAAGGTTTTTCAAATTGGGACACAGGAAAACAAGATTCCGGTGCATCAAAGTTTGTTTATGGACTCCTCCAACAGCAGGCTATCTCATTTTTTTGCTGTGATGGATCATATTTTGGAAACCCAGGGACAGCTGGTCTTGGAGTGGTCATCAGAGATGAATTTTATCAAGTAATTGGTACTTTGTGTGGTGGCCTTGGAATTGCAACAAACTACATTGCAGAAAACTATGCAGTGTTATGTGCAGCTGAATTAGCAATGGAATGGGGTTTAAAAAAGATGATAATAAGATCAGACTCCAAAACTGTATTGCAGGATTTTGGTGCAGTTAAGATCCCATGGTTCCTGAAATCTAGATGGAGGAAAGTAAAATCAAGAATTTCTTCCATATACCTTGGTCATTGCTTCAGAGAAGTCAACTTCTCAGCTAATACAGTAGCTAAGAGAGGTGTTAAACTGTCACCAGGTGAAAGATAATACCAGAATGGTAGACCAAATTTTTACCCATAATTGAAATGCCCCATTGTGATTATTACAGATTCTGTTAGGTAGGAGTTGAGGGCTATAATTTGTCTTCAGTTTGTTTTATAAACTCTTTTTTGGTCTTTTCTTTGAGATGCAATTTGTTCCTTTGATTTGGAAATTAATAAATGAATAATTTAGCAAAATAAATAATCATGAAGGTTATTTATGTACTTTCCATATTTGAATGGGTCATGACTAATTTTATTATCTCGATTATTGAGAAAAATACAACTCAAATATAAAGCAAGGTGCAAAAAGCAACCAAGCCTTTATGGCGGTACAAGATCCCTAATCTGACATGAAAAGATGAAATATTAATGAGCAACCAATCAGATCCGGAGTATCTTTGAAAAAATACTTACCTTTTGAAGGGAAAATAGGACAAAATCGCCTAGAAAAACCCAGAATTCCCAAAAATAACTTAAAAGGGGGAATACACACCCGAAGAGACGCTCAGGCACGCTACCTCATCTGAAGCAATTTGGGGCAATACCTAAAAAGACCCCCAAGAGCAACTTAAGAAGGGGAATGCACACCCGAAGATGCGCACTCAGGTATGCCATCCCATCTGAAGTAATTTGGGGGAAATACTTAAGGAGACGCTCAGTTGACCCATTCAAGAACAAATTAAGAAGGAATGTGCACCTGGAGAGGCATTCAGGTAATCCATCCCATCTTAAGTAACTCAAAAGTGGGGAGTATCACCTAAAGAAATTCCCAAGTGCCTCATTCGGCTAAGAAGTCAAACCACACAAGTTGGCACAAAAATCTATAAGCCACCAAAAGGGGTAGACAACAACTAAAGACATCAAACCAGCTGAGCTATTAAAGCAAAAAATGAACTAAAGTTTAATAAAAGAAGTCTACAGACTTATTTTAATTAAACTGGGAGAAAATATGTAGATGACAAAATATAGCATCTGCCCAAGAACTGGCAGCTGAACATTAATACAGCTGAGATATGAAATAAGACTCAAGGTCAGACGTAGAAGACCCGAACCAGATGTCCAGGGATCGAACCATAGGCGACCAAACAAGACACAGACACAAAGTTAGGCGCGCAAGACCTGAGTCCAGATTCGAAGCTAAAGAAGATTCTCGATGCTGTCAGCTGAGGGGAGACCTGAAAACATATCCCAGGTCGGTACAAGCACGAGGCGAGAAACTATTAAAGTCCATACTGTCACGTTCTTAGTCATCTACACGTAATTATCGTGTTCATATTATGTATAAATAGCCAAAAAGGCTGATGATGTAAACAAGTTCATTCTGATAATAGAAAATAAACTTAAGATAATTATCTCTTCTCTCTCTGATTCCTATCTAAACCGCCTTTAACTGTAACCGACTGAGAACATAATCGGGAAATCGAGACTTAGCATCGTCGGAATCCTGTTCGGAGATCAGAGAATAAGGTGATAATCAGGACCGAGTTCCATGATCAAGGACAACGGTCACAATATGTGAAGGTACGAGTTTCACGTATCTTCAAGAGCTGAATATTGGGATTGTGAAGGCTCTCCAACACTCATAAGACGATGCGCAGTATGCACTAGTGTTTAGAGGAGAATCCCAGCTTTGGCTTGCACGTGATGGGGAGGTAGGCAATGGTGCTCGCTGCACCAGCGACCTAATGGTGCTTGACGTGCTGTAGAGGCAATGATGCACTTTCCATTGACTCTTACGTGTGCACAACAACATTCACCTTATGTCACATGTGGTTATTTTTGCACAAATCATATCAACAATGGTATTCATAAATCTCCCACGTTTTTAGTTGTTTCACGTGGAATGGATGTAAGTTGTGTAGTAGTCGTAAATTTTGAAGAGGTCAAAAAGTTAACTTAAGGAGATTAATGGTAACATAAAAAATATATTTTAAAGAGTTGTTTTTAGAACTAAGATATCTAACGTTTTTTCAAGGGTGCTTTTATAAGAAAAAACAAATAAATAACGGTAAACGTTCTTTCATATTTTCAGTAGAAGGTTGTTTGTGTAATCAACTCTAATTTTAATTAATTAAGAACCCATAATTGGGGGATACTTAAAAAAAACATTACAAAGTAATTTGAATATCCTCTTATCCAAATAATTTTGGTAAGGCTAAATTACTCTTGAGTATCCCTACACAATATATTTTGATTTTAATACTAATAACAAAGCAATGCCGACAACCAAAAAATTTCAAACAGAAATTACCCTCTGAATGTGTCGGAATTGACATAAAAGAAAAAGAAAAAAAGGGCCAATAGTTGAGTCGGTATTGTCTTCATCTAACAAATCAACACCGACTCAACTGTCGGCATTGAACTCGTCATGAGAGCAACGCCGCTGAGAATGTTAATCCAGATTCAACAACTTTAGTAGTTTTTTCCCGATTGCGATTGAATATCTCATTGGGATATTATTATTGATCACGATCATTTTTCCTGATTGCGATGAACGTTTATCATATGTTTGTTGTTTGTGGTGATTAAAGATTCTGCCACTCTTCTTTATCTATTTTCTCATCATGTTTAGTGTCGGCTTCCTCAAAGGTCTAATTCTGACCACGCAAAAGAAAGAAGTTGCGGGATAACAACTCTTTTTTCTCTCTCCTCTATCTCCTCTCTCTCACTCCTTTTTCTTCTCCAATAAAATCATCAAAAACAACCCATCTCTGCTCAGATCTAGTCCGTTTTTGGACTAGATTTGAGCAGATTTCTTCATTATTCCTTGATTTTTAGATTAGTTAGTAGATTAGTTTAGTCTTTTATTTTGTTTTCTGCTTGTCTACACCGTTTTGGTGGTTTTATCTACTCTTTTAAGGTTTATCTTCGCTTTAATGGCGATATTGGGTTATTGGGTTGGGACCTAAGATCAATAGTGATGCTCTCCAACGACGAAATCTCCATCTTTGGTGTCTCCAACGACGAGCTCTTCATCGGAATCTTCATCATCAACTTATCCGGCGACGAAATCTTCATCGGTGGTCTTTTTGACGATGGAAGCTTCATCACTATTTACAAGAGACTTGAGCAAATCACTCTACTTTGGGAGCATTTCTTTCTAAAGAAGAAAAACAAACTAAATGGTTGGAATTTAATTCCGAGAAAATCCATCCTTCTTCCGATTTAATCGGATCTTATCCATACTTGTATTTGTCTTACTCTGTTAATCCTTCTCTTTCTCTTGTCGGATTTCTCGGAATTATACTCTTACGGTATGTTCTTGTTACTTTGTATTCTCTTATTTTCGATCTTAAACTCATTGTAACTTTGAAATTCCATTAATAAAAAGGTTCCTTGTTTATAAAAAAGAAAGAAAGAAGTTGCATAAAAATTTCTTCATGAGATCGTCTGAAAGGCTCATTCCAAATTCCGCAAGAGTAGTTACGACCATTTGCTTCACCTGGACATTTCAAAGTCACAAGTTGTTCATTTATGACCATTATCAAGGAATCTATTGCCGCAAAGATTCTTCCTCAAATTATCGGTTGTGGTTTGGGAATGCCATTATTTTTTATCTCAGAAAACCAAGTAATTATCTCTTGTCTCTCAATAAACCCTTGCTGCTTGAGATCATATAGTTCAGAAGAGACTGCATATTAAGAATTTGATTATCCCCCAATTTGATTAAGAATAATATTGTTTTTTACATCTAAAAAAAAACCTTAGCTTAAAAATCTAACCCCATTTAACCTGGAGTATCCCCAATTTGTGGGAGTATCCTCTAATTGTGGATCTTTAATTAATATTATAGTTTTTTTTTTATCATTGAAACTTATTAGTAGGTTTTTACTGGAACACCGCTACCACGGTGGGGAGGGCCGACCGAAGATAAAAGGAAACACTGTTGCAATTGGACTGCAAATTAAAATTTGTTGTGCCTAAAGTGAAAGTATCACTTTTCCTGAAACGAATGGAGTACATTGTTTTATTAGTTGCAATGAAAAATTAGTTGATGCAGAAACCAAAATATGGCTACATTATGCATCCTTTGTGGTGGTTTGCATAATCGCTATGAAATCAATTTTTGAAAATTGTGCCTAAAATGATAAACACCTCCGGATTTTTCGTAGAAACTTTAAAATTGATATTGTTGTTTGTATTCATTGTGTAGGTCTCTTTGAAATCTTTCCAACGAGATAAAATTTGTAAAATTCCTAGGAACGGCTTTTTAGATATGTTATATTCTAGTTTGATTGCCAATTATAAAAATGAAAAAAAAATGATACATAAGGAATTATAATATAATTCCACTCTTATACTTATTTACCCTTCCTCTTTGGTTTTTTTACGAAAATATTCAATACATATTTGCCCCCTAGTTAGCAATTCGGGATTCGGCAAACGTACGGAACAACAAACGTACAAGTATTATACGGTTTTGTAAAATCCAAATTCGGTCCAAAATTTGGTCAGTGGGACGTGATTCGTCAGTAATTCGGAACGGCATACATACGTGTATAATTCGATTTACAAATGTGAGTTCGGCTCTGAAAATTCGGTATCTATATATAATAAATAATTAGTATTTATAAGGTCGTAGACTGATTTTTATGCATATGTGTGAATTATTTAAAGAAAAAATAAACTTAATATGATGATATTAATAATATATACAACATTAGTCATCCAAGAGGACGTGGTATAGTGGTTTAAATGCTTGGTTAGTGAGTTTGAGATCTCTCTCACCTTCACCTTCAAATATCTTCTGTCATTTTTATTTCATAAAAATTACAACAACGTCTAATATTGGGTTGTGTATGCTAGAGAGGCAGTAAAGCCCAAAAAGTGGGGCCTTTGAAAACGTAAAAGCTAAAGAATTTCTGGCGAATTAAGCGGACGTATCATTCGGGATACGTAAAGTTCGTGAACGATTCGCGAATAATCCTGGAATGCCACATAATACGCGTCTTGGGTTCGGAGTTGCAAACGTACGCGAATAAAACGGTAAAATGCGTGATATGGAAAAATTCGCGAATGATTCGCGAACTTACTAACTAGGATTTGCCCTACCTCTTCGGTTTATTTACGAAAATGTATAATACCTATTTGCCATTCCTTTTCGGTTTATTTACGAAAATTACTAAAAGAAAAAAAATTAATTCAGAGGGACTTTTTTGGTTTTTCGGACTGGACCATTTCCAATCTTTTTGTATCGATTGATCACTTTTTTGGTTTTTCGGAACGGATCCGATCTTTTTGTGTCAGTTGATCACTTACATTTTACAAAAAAATGATCATATAGAAGGTCCTCCCTCCCTCCCTCCCTTCGCTCGGTTGGTCGTCCCTAATACACATCAGAATATTTTTGGGCTAGAGAACATATGCCCACACAGATTTTAACTAATTAATAATTATAATTTTTTTTATCATTGAATCTTATTAGTGAGTTTTTAATGCACGTGAAAATATTTTTTGGCTAGAGAATTTATACTTAAATGTTTTTTTTTTATGCCTAGACTAGTGGTACCTAGACTACATCCAAACTCCTTAAATTGAAGTGGATTTCAGCAATTACAGGGTTCGAACTCCTACCTTCATAATGGGAGGGAGCATACCAACCAGGCAGCAAATCACTTGGTGATTGGCCCAAATGTTTAAATTAAAAAAGGTGTTTTAAAGAATAGATTTTTAGGCATTTTTAATTAATAACCCCGGGAGGGATTAAGAAGAAAGAAATCTGAAGGTTGCGCATCTACGCCAAATATATCTACAAAAAAAATTAGACTTGGATGGATCATTTGCATATGCCTTTAGATTTAGATCATTTGCCATCTACTAGCGGAGTCAAAGGTGACCTTGGTTAGAGGTGTCAACGATATTGTGTCGACTCCAAAGATATTGTGACGACACCAAAATATATTATGTTCTCATTGACAGTTATGAGAATCTCATTAGATAAGGAAACAAGTTTGTATCACAATCAATTAGGATTTAGAGTTTTCCCTAAATATGTAATCCTGTAGATATTCTACATGTAATATTGATAGTATAAATATATACATTCTTGTCTCTCCTTGAAATCCAAGGAAGAACAAAAACACATAAGCTTCTTTACCTTGATATGGTATCACGATAACCTGTGGTTATCAATAACTTCAAAAAAATTTTCTTTTACCTTCAAATGGCTTCTTCCTTCAACTTCAATCATGTGCTACCATTAAGTTGGATGATACCAACCATTTGCTATGGAAATCACAGATAATGGCTTTTGTCCGTGGCCATGACTACACGGGTTTTCTCGACAGAACTCATCCCCGTCCACCTGCAACTATCATGATACAGGTACCATATTCAGAGGAGACTATCGAAAGCCCCAATCCAGCTTTCTTAACCTGGCAGCAAAAGGATCAATTGTTGCTTAGTGGTATTTTATCTTCTCTATCACAAAGCGTGCACACTCAAATGCTTGGAGTAACGACCTCTCAAGAGGCGTGGTAACGACTGGAAAGAATTTTTGCTTCTCAATCTCAAGCTCGTATGATGCAGCTCCAGCTGCAGTTGGTAAACACCAAGAAGGGAGCCCTGAATATCCTTGATTACCTTACAAAAATGAAGTTTTATGCTGACAGTTTAGCTGCTATTTCTCAGCCAATCTCAGATTCACAACTTGTTTTATATGTTTTGAATGGACTAGGTCCTGAATATGCTCCTTTTGTTACTGCTATGACCACACGTTATGAACCTGTTTTGTTTGCTGACCTCCAAGGATATTTGCTTAGCCATGAAATCCGTTTAGCAAATCAACATGTTGCTGAACTAGCTGCTCCTGCTATTAACAATACTCAGAGGCAACCATCTTCTGCTGCTCAAAATCAAAACCGCAATCAACAACAGCCGATGTCAAATCGAGGTGGAGGTTTTAATACTCTTGGACGTGGTCGTGGACGTGGCCGTGGTGGCTTCAACAATCACCCTAGTTATCGCCCTCCAACCTCCCCTCCTACTGTATGTCATATCTACAACAGATATGGTCATTCTGCCATCAATTGCTATAATCGCTATAATGAAGGGGGTCATCGTGCTGACCAAGACGTTGCAAATATAACAACTCATGTTCCTGGTTACAACTATGTGGATCCATCTTGGTACCCTGATTCAGGAGCAACCCATCATGTTACTCATGACTTGAGAAACATACAAAACCGAGCTGAATACAACGGCAACGATGTTGTTACTGTTGGCAATGGATCAGGTTTGCCAATCACTCATATTGGGTCTTCTTGTTTCGATACATGTTCTCGTACTTTTAAACTGAGTAATATACTTCATGTTCCTACAGTTAAGAAAAATTTATTATCAGTCCAACAATTTACTCGAGACAATGATGCTTATTTTGAATTTCATCCTGATGTTTTCTATATCAAGGAACGTATGTCGGGGAAAGTTCTTCTAGCCGGCAAGAGTAAAGATGGATCATTCCACCTTCCTTCAACAGTGACTAATAAAACAAGGAAGGATTTTATTGGAATTGGAGAGAATACAACACAAGAAGTATGGCATCATCGGCTGGGACATCCAGCATATAAGATCGTGCAAATAGTTTTAAATAAAAATAAGTTACCTGTGAGCAACAGTAGGTGTTCTACTTTCTGTGAAGCTTGTCAATTGGGTAAGAGTCATCGACAAACACTACGAATGACTCACTCCATTTCTCAAGCTCCTCTAGATTTAATCTTTACAGATGTTTGGGGTCCTTCACCTACTATATCAACGTCTGGTTCAAAGTACTATGTCTTATTTATGGATGATTTTTCGAAATATTCTTGGATTTACTCGATCACTTTTAAATCAGATGTGTTCCGAATTTTCGAGAAGTTTAAAGCAATGGTCGAAAACATGTTCTCTCGCACTATCAAATCAGTTCAATCTGACTGGGGAGGTGAACTTCAAAAACTAGAACAATACTTTACTCGTTTTGGGATTGCACACCGTGTGTCGTGTCCTCATACACACGAACAGAATGGTTCAGTGGAAAGAAAACATAGGCATGTGGTTGATACAGGTCTCACGCTCATGGCTCATTCCCATACACCTACTCATTTTTGGGATCATGCCTTCGAGGCTGCTGTATACCTCATCAACAGACTACCCACCCCTTCACTGCGTAACTCATCGCCTTTTGAAGTCTTATTTAAAAGAACACCTGATTATCAGTTTCTTAGAGTGTTTGGTTGCGCATGTTACCCTTACCTACGTCCGTAAAACAAACACAAGATTAACTATCGATCCATTCGGTGTATCTTCTTGGGTTACAGCTCACGGCACCATGGATACAAGTGTTATGAACCAACTCAAAGAAGAATTTTTATTGCTCGACATGTTGTATTTGACGAGTCTCTCTTCCCATTTGCAGGTACAGTATCTTCTCCACCTGCACCATTGCCGGTAACTCCTATACAGCTTCCATCATTGGATGTACATGCTTCCAATCAACAGCCCACTGTTATCGCACCTGTAGCTAAAACACCGCTGCCTCCAGTTCCACAATAATCTCCAACTTCAAGTGCTGGTCCTGTATTACCATCCACAGATGTTGCTGCACCTCAACTGGAAGATGTTGTTCCAACAGTTCCTCCCTATACAACAACCTCTACCACTACTTTCACCACTCAAGGGATGCACACACGTTCAAAATCAGGGATATCCAAGAAGAGAGTGCTTGCTGCGACTCGTTCTCCACTGGTTCTTTCTGCTACGATTCAGCAAAGTGAGGTTGTACCAACATGTGCCTCTCAGGCGTTTAAATACTTCGAATGGAGAAAGGCAATGATTGATGAATTGAATGCCCTACTTCAACAGGGAACTTGGATTTTAGTTCCTCGCCTTCCGTCTATGAACGTTCTTGGAAACAAGTGGATTTTCACCTTAAAACGCAATCTTGATGGCACTATACTTCGTCGTAAAGCCAGACTAGTTGCGAAGGGGTTTAACCAGCAATATAGAGTTGATTACACGACCACATTTAGCCCAGTGGTAAAATTCGCAACTTTGAGAACCATTATAACACTTGCTGTATCTAATAAATGGGTTATTCGACAACTTGACGTAAATAACGCATTTCTCAATGGGTATCTGGATGATGAAGTTTATATGCTCCAGCCACCAGGGTTTGTCGATTCATCTCATCCTACACATGTGTGTAAACTAAGAAAGTCCATCTATGGGTTAAAACAATCTCCTAGGGCATGGTACACTCGGCTCCATCAGTTTTTACTAACAATTGGATTCCAGGGGTCTAAAACTGATCCTTCTTTGTTCATCTATAAAGAACGCAAGGTGGTTGTCTATATTTTGGTATATGTTGATGATTTACTGGTTACGGGCAATAATTCAGTAATCGTCTCACATTTGATTTCGTTAATTAGTGGAGAGTTTGCGATAAAAGACTTGGGTGTTTTCAGCTATTTTCTGGGTCTTGAAGATACCACAAATTCGAAGGGTTTGGTTCTATCTCAACAAAAGTATATTGTCGACCTCTTGACAAGGACGAACATGAAAGAGGCCAAGCCTATTTCTTCACCGATTGCTGTCAATACTCGTCTCACAAAACAATCAGGTGAACCCTTTCAGGACCCTTTCATGTATCGTAGCACTGTGGGAGCACTTCAGTATTTGACGTTAACACGTCCAGATATTGCTTTTGTGGTAATAAAGCATGTCAGTTCATGCATAATCCATGCACAGAACATTGGGCTTTGGTTAAGAGAATTCTACGTTATTTGAAACACTCACTTATGGGTTGCAATTCTATCACAACTCTCCACCGCTGTTATCCATCTTTACAAATGCTGATTGGGGAGGCTCTTTGGATGATCGCAAATCCACAGGGGGTTATGCTATCTACTATGGCAACAATCTTATTTCTTGGAGCTCAAAGAAACAACCCACAGTCTCTCGATCGAGCACTGAATCTGAATATCGAGCCATTGCAAATGCAACAACTGAGGTGGTGTGGCTCAGATCATTGTTTCGTGAGCTCAGCATTCCTCTAACATCTCCTCCTACTCTATGGTGCGACAACATAGGAGCTACATATTTGACTGCAAATCCAGTTTTCCATACTCGCAGTCGTCATGTTGAAATAGATTTTCATTTTGTACGAGACATGGTTTCGAAGCGACAACTCATTGTGCGGATCATTTCGTCACAAGACCAGATTGCTGACATTCTAACCAAGGGTCTTTCTACAACCCGTTTTGCATTTTTACGAGACAAGCTCAATCTTGTTGCCACAGACTTTCGCTTGAGGGGGCGTGCCAACGATATTGTGTCGACACCAAAGATATTGTGACGACACCAAAAGATATTATGTTCTCATTGACAGTTATGAGAATCTCATTAGATAAGGAAACAAGTTTGTATCACAATCAATTAGGATTTAGAGTTTTCCCTAAATATGTAATCCTGTAGATATTCTACATGTAATATTGATAGTATAAATATATACATTCTTGTCTCTCCTTGAAATCCAAGGAAGAACAAAAACACATAAGTTTCTTTACCTTGATAAGAGGAGGATAAGATCAACAGCTAAAGGAGGATAAGACCTATGTAGGACGCTACTAAGAAAATCCAGACTCGATCACTCGATGGAAATAGTATGCACTAGAACATTGCTTGACGCACTCCATGACAAAATTGAGTCTAGAGATCTCCCAACCTAAACGCGAACCTCCTAGAAATTCTAGAAACGGACATAAGTTTAAATGAAGAAAGACTAAAACATCTAAATATCCAACACTGGTCAAAGCCCGATTAAGTGTTAGTACCGAACGGCTGCCAACTCAAGTCCCGAGTACGTAAGCACAAGTGTACAATATTTTCATAGAACCAGCAGTTTTAGACGAAACGACTATATAACTGTTGTGAACTGGACCTCAAATTTACCTATATAATTATATAATTATTATAATTAAGTACTCTTCCTTCCTCTCCGAGTTACTCCGTGCATCTCCATTTTAATACATTTCAAGTCACCTATAAATGGCCAATGACGAGGTAGTTCTTCTGGATTTCTGGGAAAGCCCTTTTGGCATGAGAGCGAGGATTGCTTTGGCTGAGAAAGGGATCAAATATGAATACCAAGAAGAAAATCTTGCAGACAAGAGTCCGTTGCTTTTGAAAATGAATCCAGTTCACAAGAAAATTCCTGTTTTGATCCACAACGGAAAACCGGTTTGCGAGTCCCCTAATTATAGTTCAATACATCGACGAAGTTTGGCATGACAAGTCTCCTTTACTGCCTTCTGATCCTTACCAGCGTGCCCAGGCGAGGTTTTAGACCGACTCTGTCGACAAGAAGGTATATATTTTCTTCTCTTTTTGTCTAACGAAATATTCATTCTAAATCTTATTAGAGGCAGGCATGTGTCGGAATCGTACCTTGGTGGAAGACCAACTGAAAAAACATGGGTAATTATCCAAAAAATAATTAGTAAGATATTTAGTTTTTACGCTTTTACTTTTAAACTTAAATAAGAGAAATCGTTCTTTTTTTTTTAATTTCTTAAAAGAAATCGAAAAATTGTAAATATTCAGAAAATGGACTATATAACCAAAAATGTATGTTTTCTGGGTCAAATGGACGGGTAAGCTTTCCATCTGGGTCAAATGATCAAAAGAATCTTTTAATGGGAAGAGACGTTACTGCCCTTCTTCATCTTCTTCAAATGACCAAAAGAATCATTTCTTCTTGTCTTCTTCGCCCGAACACAAATCAGATCTGAAAAAAGTGTAAAACAAGCTCTTCTCCATCTCCGCCATCACCACCGTGGAAAATCAAACTCTCTCTTCAAAAAAATTTCATCACCACCACAAGCACCACCACCAATTATCTCCAAAACCCATCTTCAACTGCTCTCCACCGAATCCATTGAGTTATTCTTCTGCTATCGATATTCTCTTTCTTCACCACCACCGTCATCAACTATAACCACATCTACCACCACCACCACCATCGACAATACTACAACCACCACCATCAGCATCTACATCAAACTACAACCAACACCACCACCTTCCTCCACCACCGCAACCATCAACAATACTACAACCACCAACATCAACATCTACAGCAACTACAACCAACACCACCACCTTCCTCCACCACCGCAAACATCAACATCATCGTCAAACACCGACAAACCCTAATTAAATGGAGAGTTCTCAAATTCATTCAAACCAAAATTAGGGTTTTCTCTTCCATCAACTTCACTGGTAAGTTTCTCGATCCTAATTCTTTTTCATGATTTTATTATCAGAACTCATCAATTTCACGCGAATTGATGTTAACTACCTTAATGTTCTGAAATGAATCATTTTTATGAGTGAAATTTCATTCTTTTTTTTTTCTTCTTGTGTAAATCTAGCTTAAAACATGATTTAAAATGGTTTGGATTAAACTGGTTTCATCTTGGTTTAAGTTTTGTAAAATACAATTTAAAATTCATTGAATTTTGTTTGTATGTAACTAGTTTCATCTAGGTTAAGCTTATGTAAAATCTAGTCTGAAATTGATTGAATTTGGTTTGGATGAAATTTGTTTACACATTGATATACCTCAATTTTCATCAGAATACCCTTGGTGAAACCAGTTTCATCTAGTTGTGGACCGTAATATATTTGTTTTTTTGTCAAAATATGCAGGATGAAACCCAGTTTCATATAACTTACATATTGATATACCTTAATTTCGTAAGAACACTCAGGATGAAACCAATTTCATCTAGTTGTAAACTGTAATATAATTTTATTTTCGTTAAAATATGCAGGATGAAAACTAGTTTCATATAGTTTATTCATTGATATACCATTTTCGTTAGAATACCCTTGGTGAAACCAGTTTCATCTAGTTGTGGACTGTAATATATTTGTTTTTTTGTCAAAATATGCAGGATGAAACCCAGTTTCATATAACTTACATATTGATATACCTTAATTTCGTAAGAATACGAAGGATGAAACCAATTTCATCTAGTTGTAAACTGTAATATAATTTTATTTTCGTTAAAATATGCAGAATGAAAACTAGTTTCATATAATTATAGACTATGATATAATTGTATTTTCATCGGAATATGCTGGATGAAATCAGTTTCATCTCGTTTTGAAGCGTGGTATACCTGGATGTTCATTACTAGATTACTTAATGTGTTACCCACATGCCATATTACACAGGAAATGTCAACACCATTTCAGTAAATTGCCCTATGTCCTTTCAATATTTCAATTTTATGTTTTACAATTGAGGGCAACTGAAATGAGGGCACCCCCTCTGTACATGTTCTTTTCTTCCTTAAATGGTGATTGTATTTCCTTTTAATTTCCTCTAGGCCCTTCCAGTTGGAAAAGGATTGCTTGGGTGTCGAGTTGTCTCTAAAGGATGAGCTGCAGCTGGTTATGAAGTAGTTGCAGGGGTGATGCTGAAATGAGATTGTTGTGATGTCGAGGATATGAAACTGATGTTGTTGCAGTTAAATGTAATGGCTTGGAGGTGCTTGTACTGGAGTTTGGTTGCAGCTGCAGTTGTTGGATCTGGTGGCAGTAATGGAGCTAATGGGTACTGGTGGTGTTGTTTTGATGATGGAGAAACTAGTTCTAGTGAAGTGTTAGGTGGACTGGTTGGTATTGCAATGGAATGATGTAAGAGATGACATTACAGATGTGCAGGTGATGGCAGTTGTGGTTGGCATGAGGCAGAGATGAAGGATCTGCAATGGATTACGTACTCTGTTTTTTACTCTGTTTCACTTACTCTGTTTTTTGCTCTGTTTCACACACTCTGTTTTGCTCTGTTTCACGCATTCTGTTTTTTGCTCTGTTTTAATTCGTAAAACAGAGCAATTAATTCTGTTTTTTTTTTGTACTCTGTTTTTATTTGATCTGCAATGAATTACGTACTCTGTTTTTATTTGATTACTTTGTTCTTCTCCAACCCAGTAAATATTTGAAGAAGATAGGGACATATTGGTCTGTTCCAATTAATTCATAAAAAATATTCTGGGTGAAATAACCAAATTGGTTATTTAAATAGTATATTTCTGATTTTTGGCTATATAAACAGTATCTAAACCTAGAAATCTATTTCACCCAGGAATTCTTGCTTTTGGTCTTTTTGACCAATTTTGTGGTGAATATTTTAGAAATAAAATTAATAAAATTTAAAAATTCTACGTATATATATTTCGATTTGAAAAATAAGTCACAAATTTAATGAATCTATTCGGCTACAATAGTTAACTCAGTGTAAATCGTGGGTTAAGTAATGAATTCAACTAGGAACAAAAAAAATCTTATTTTTGCAGCGTATATAAACACATGTGGATAACAAATCTAAATAGACCTTGCATAAGTTTTTACACTAATGTTACGCACACCGTGAATTCTCCACCGAGAATTTACCGACACTCACAGCCCCGAGATCCCATCAGGAGAAAAAGGGAGGTGGGTTTTTGTTTTTCAGTGGGTCCCACCATTTTTTGTGTCTTGCGGGGATATCACCGTAAAAAAATCACGGTAAATTTAGACTTATTGAAGTTTTTAACACCAACTATTGGAGATGTTTTCATCATGTGTCAGTCTTTATTTATGGATGTGCGATCGCAGATAATCTCAATCCTGCTTTTCGTGAAACTGTATTTCAATAGGAGTCATTCTATTTAAATCGAGGAAAAAAAACATCTCCAACTATACATTTATTTCTATTAGTTGGAATTTTTTAACAATATATTTTAAAACTAGTTATTTGAACTTTTTCATAGGTTAAGTCCTATGGGTTAGATATCTAACTGCTATATTGGTCATCCACGTCAGTTAGGGCAACCTCCTAAGTCCTATGGGATGGCTAATCTAGCAGTTAGATTAGAAGACCACGTCAGCGGGACCACCATCTAGCGTTGAACGGTTCAGCGCTTTAAATCTCAGATGTTGGATCAAAAAATTTTCTATCAGCGGTGAATGGTTCAGTGTTTTGGTTATTTTTTGAGCGATGAACGGTTCAGCTTTTGAAACTAGTTGCTAGTTGAACTGCGAGCAAATGTTAGGAGAGAGAAGCAGCAGGTACAAGTGTTAACTTTTTTTCCACACTTATTTTTTGATTTGCAACACTTTTTGGCCAATCTAGCCATCGGACTTAGCCTAACAAGAGGATGACTTAGGGATGCCGGACGTGTATGTGACAGTTATGCATGTTGCCTTACATTTCAAATTCTTGTCGAAGAAGAATTTTCAATTTAAAGTAGATAAATCTTATGTGGCTGAATATATATTAAAATTGAGGATGTCCCGTAATAGATGCTCTAATAGGCTGACACCTCATCATTTTCCGATTGATATGAAGTACTCCTTTTCTTTGTGCAATGTGTACGTGATGCCTATACGCAACAGTTTTAATGCGTAGGAAAATAGAACACGTATGAAAATAAAACCATAAATATATGTCGTGTTAATTAGCAATCCACTACATAAGTTTGCTTGGTGATTATATATTGATTGCTTGGTGATCAGATATATGATTGTGGGAGGAGGGTATATATGAACAAAGAAGACGACCAAGAAAGGGCAAAAGTGGAGCTCATCGAGTGCTTAAAAGTTTTGGAATCAGAACTGGGAGATTAGCCATATTTTGGTGGTGAGAAATTTGGTTTTGTCGATATTGTTTTTGTCCCTAACTACAGTTGGTTCCACACCTACGAGACTTTTGGAAAGTTCAGTGTAGAGGAAGAATGTCCAAAGCTCATGGCATGGGTGAAAAGATGCATGGAGAGGGAGAGTGTTTCAAAGACGCTCCCCGACCCTCAAAAAGTTTATGATTTCTCTTTGGTTCTCAGGGAAAAGTTTGGGGTTAAGTAGTTGGTTATTGTTCAAAGTGTCTTCAACCATATCAGTGTCCATGACTCCATGTATCATACTGTTGAATAAGACGGAGTTTCCTGTAAGTTTCGTGTTGTATGCTTAATCAATTAGTACTGCTAAAATTGGTATGTAATATTATGTATGTACTTTCTTACTTGATAAATAAGTAAACATATGTATGATAGTTTGGGAGTGTTTATACAGTACTATCTGTATTGTGGCATTAGTACCTAAAACAGCTATACTTGTGCGTATACTTGTGCATTTTATGGTTGAAGAGATGCACGAGTCTGTATCAAAAATAATAACTCTCGAAATGTGGTCTTTCAAAATGTTTGAATATTGGATCCATAACAAGTATGAAAATTAGAGATACTCGTTTGAAGGTTGAAGCCAATCTTCAAAATATCTGTGTGGATATCCAAGCCACTAAAAGGAGATGTTGCTCCACTTATTTTATAGATTCCCTTTTAAGATAAAAGGCTTTTGAGGATGATGGGTTGTTAATGTTCACTTATAAGTGTTTGGAATCCAAGAATTCCTCGTAAGGTTATTTTTTTTGTTTGGACTCTATGCTAAAATGCAGCTTCTACAATGGAATCTTGCTGAAATATCATTACGGTGAAAGGGTGTTTATTATGAAAGAAAGCAACATGTCGTTCTGCATTGTGAAAATATCAGGTCTGCATGGCATTATTTCTTGAACTTCTACAACTTGCATTGGGTATTTCATGACTTTTTCAGAAGCAATATGTGGGAATGGAAAAAGAAGAAGTGCAGGAATTCATTTATAAGGAAAATAATTTGGGATTTGTACCCATTTGCTACTTGGTGGCAATCAGGATTGAAAGGAATGAAAGGATATTCAACGGAAGTACAACATTCTAGACCATATAATCGATCAAAAAAAAAAAATTGTAGACCATATCATTGACAATGTGAAAATTTATATTTATAATTGGTGTGTGGGAACTAATGTTTTTAGATACATCTCTCTGAATACTATTATTCATAATTGGGAGGCTATTATGGAATGATTTATTCTATTTTCAGTTTTTTTCATTTATTTCTTTTGACTATGCCAAATAGCTCCACCTTTTTGGAGTGTTTGAATCTTTTTTGTATTTTTTTTAGCTACTACACTAGCTTAATGTTGAGTTTCTTTTTCAATAAGGGAAATTCCTATGGAGTAAAAATTAATCCATATTTTTGTGATACTCCACAATTTATGGATAAAAAATATTATGGGTAATATTTAGGTCCACATCTTTCTGAAGTCCAGATGATACTCCACATATTAAAGGGAATCCCTATAAAATAGTCCATCCGGTCGTAGGCTGACCGGATATGTCATCCGGACATTTAGTGTCTGAATCACTTTTTTATTTTATTTATTTTCTCTTGTCCGGTAATAAGTGACCGGATACAATAATATTGTTTTATCAATCCGGTCTTTGGATTACCAGATGAGCGTTCAAAAATTTTGAAAAATAAAACAGCCGTAAAGGTTCCTCCTTTGATACAAGTCCATATTCTCTGATTTTTATCACTTCTCAATTTGGATTTACAGCCTTCTATGCCTCTCTTAACTTGAATTCTAAATCAATTACTTAAAAAGGTATAAACTTTGATTAGAATAGTTCACATCTCTTAACTTGAATCTTACGGATCTTTTTGTATTGATTTTAATCCATTAATTAATTAATCAGTCTGGATTGCTAGATCTTATTCTTTTTTCTTTTGATGAAAAAAGAAAATATTAATCAATCAATAAAGAGCATAAGATTTACAATATCTTTTTTCTCAAAAATATTGGACATCACATTTGATTGAGATATCCTTAAATGAATTTGAGTTGAGGAATTCCACATATTCTTTGACCGCGCTTCCTTAACCACCTTGTCCGCAGATCGATCCTATTCATGGGTGAAGAAAACAACAACAACATCAATCAACATGTGTAGATTGTTAATTCTATATGGAGAAGTCTCATCAATCAGGGTTTTTATTGTATTTGTGAATCCAATATAAAACTTGAATGAGAACTGTATCGATTGTTTCATACGGAATCCAATTAAAAACTAGAATTGGATCATTATAGATTGTTTTACTTGGAATCTAATTCAGTTAAATTAAGTGACCGGATATTTTGGAAAAAAATTGTGGTCCGGGCAGTAACGAGCCGGATGGAAAATCATTTTGATTTCCCCGTTGTGGGTTTTAACTCCACAAATTTCTGAGGGTCCACATATATACGGAAAGTCATCATGTTATGGATGGCTCCATACCATATGAATTGCCCTAATAATGCCATTTCCGAGTATTTTTTTTTTTCCTTTTATATATTCTCCTCCATCTTTCAAGTAGAGTATTGGTTTTTCTAAGAGTTGGAACTTACCTATGGCATATTGAGAATGTAAAAAGGCGAGATACCCACATATTTGAGAAAGAAAGACCATATTTCCCTTTTCACTAATAAAAATTAAAAGAAAACCAAAAAAACATAAATTTGGTATCCCCTTCATTTCACCAATTTAACTACCGACTCCTCCCTTCTCCTCTACTTCCATAATTTTTTCATTTCATCGTCAATTAATCGACGATTCCAAAAATTTCTTCGTCGATTAATTCCTTTTATTAAAATGAAACCTAAAACGAAACAGTGTTTTGGGCAATGCCCTGATCCTGGAGTTGGAATTGCGTCTCAAAATAAAGCACAAACAAGTTTTGAAAGATAAATCGCGTGCAACTGGAAATTAAGAAGAGGAAGAGAACTTTGACGATCAACCACTCATTCAAACGGCTCTTGTGAGAAGGTAAGTGATTCTCATTAATTTTCTATTATGATTGAACTTTTTAGGGTTTTAAATCAAAAATTAGGCCAAAATTAGGGTTACAAATTGATAGCCGACACTTATTTATCTTTGAATGCAATACCGATTGTCATTGTCGGTATTGTTTTTTGGATTGAACGCAATACTGACTATCTTAGTCGGTATTGTTTGTAGGTTGAATTCAATAATGACTGAAATTAAGTTATTTGGGTACTTTTGCATGTTAGGAGTCGTCATAAACTAAGACAGAGTGAAAGTATCACTTTTCTTGAAACGGAAAACTAGTTGATGCATAAAGCAAAATATGGCTGCATAATATGTTATGAATCATTTGTGGTGGTTTGCATAATGGCTATACATTCAATTTTCGAAAATTGTGCCTAAAATGAAAATATCACTTTTCATGAAGGGGAGGGAGCACATCGTTTTATAAGTTGTGTTGATACATGAAAAATAATTTTCCTTAACTAGGATGGGGTGCCCCAAAGAGGGAAAAGACCACACAAAACATGGGGACTAAGGCCCAAGTCCACCAAAGAAGTATCTGTAAGATGGAAGGGACGATGAAGGAATTAACAAGAAAGAAGGAGGTTATATTAGAAAAATGATGACATTAATAGTAATTAAGGAGGTTTAGGACACATGGCAAGATGTCATAAAAAGAAGGGGCTTTTGAAAGTCTATATAAGAAAGGACAAGGTACAATGGAAAAACAACTCTCTCTTTCTCTCGTAATATTCTAAAAAAAGTGAGGTCGTCTTGGTATACTTGAACGAGTAGAACCTAACGAGAATTCCGGTATTAACATTTGACGACCACACCCGGAGGCTCGTGCCTAGTCCACCATGATGCATCCAAATAGCAGTAATCCTGGTGCGGCAGGAAATCAACCAGCCAACCGCCCTATCGACCTCAACGAGGTCATCATAGAAGAAGGGGATAGCGAGGAAGAAACACCACATCAAAGCGCAGAAAAACAGTTTGAAGACGCTCACCAAAATGGAGAAACAAATACCACACGCAAAGAAGACGTACAAATAGTTCGACAATCAAAGCCTGCAACCCCGGGCATGCAAAGTATTCAGAAAGAATTAGAAGAGTTGTTGCAAAAGAGGCAAGCATTGGAAGAATGGATAGCACAAGCTGTGATGGCGAGCCAAAGTGCCCCTGGGGAAGCAGCCGAATCGGAAAAACATCATAATACCAAGGCCGCGGTAATCACACAGGAGGAAATGGCGGAGTACCTGAAGCATAGGAATCATATCACGAAGCAAGATAACCACCATCAAAATAACAACCCTATCCTTTAAGTGTCCGGGAATATCAGTATCCGAGGACTATGTTTCTCCCAAGTTTAAGACTTACGATGGACAGGGAAATGCGCGGGAACACGTAGCTGTTTTCTCTCAGCCATGAACGATAGAATCTCCGACGAGAAACTGTGTTTGAGAGAATTCCCCAAATCATTGACAGGAACAACCTTTACTTGGTACGATAACCTAAAGGCAGAGAGCGTAGAATCTTGTCCCATTATGTACTTGATGTTTATAGGTAAATTCTATTCAGCCAAGCGGAAAGTTACGTCCATAAACCTGAGAAGAAGCGGACAGAGGACTGGTGAAGAAGTAGGGACATATATAGCAAGGTTCCGATGGACGGCACTGGATTGCCATGAAGACATTAGTGAATAAGCACTCGTGAAAATATGCGTACAGGGAATGATTCAGTACTTCAAAGGGATTTTGATCAACTTCAGATTCCAAACCTTCGTCGAACTAGAGTAAGCTGCCGAAAGAATTGCTGAATGCATAGAAGAGTTTCCCGCGGACGTTAACTGGCGTCATACTGTAAGTACCACATCCGTAGTCCCCTACAAGCCTAATAACAAAGAGGGAAACAAAAGCCGACAACAAGGGGGGGACCTCACCCAAAGGAAAAACAAATGGATTAGAAAGGATTCAAGACCATCCCCTCCTCTACTACCGTATGGAAGAGAAGAAACTGTTCGGCTCCTCAACCAATGGGTAGCCGAAGGCGAGGTTCAATTGCCGCCGACGGTGGTGGATGTCAACAAAATGAATAAGAACGCTGTGAAAAGGCGAGGGTCTAACAACCACACCCAATATTTCGTTTAGCAATCTGTATGTACAAATTCCAATATACTTTATAGAGAATCAACTAGACAGTCAGACTCAATCTAGATAAAAAGTATATCAAAGAGTTTATATCTCAATCTATCGATTTGATATATACTCGAGCAAATAGAAATCTGCGAGTCTTTATCAAATACTAGAGAGATAACTTGGATGGTACAAAAGACCAATATCCAATTGTCAATCTATTTAAATCAACAACCAAAAGGTCGGATATTCTAATTGATTGAACAACGCACTACCTGTGATATTTCAATTATATAACAAAATATAATGCGGAAAATAAATAACACAGATACCAGAATTTTGTTAACGAGGAAACTACAAATGCAGAAAAACCCCGGGACCTAGTCCAAATTGAACACACTGTATATTAAGACGCTACAGACACTAGCCTACTCCAAACTAACTGCGGTCTGGACTGTAGTTGAATCCCAACCAATCTCACACTAATCCAAGGTACAGTTATGCTCCTACGTCTCTGATCCCAGCAGGATACTACGTACTTGATTCCCTTAGTTGATCTCACCCACAACTAAGAGTTTCTACGACCCAAAGTCGAATACTTTAATAAACAAATTTGTATTACAAAGAAAAGTCTATGGTAATAGATAAATCCGTCTCCCACGAATATACCTACGAGTTTTGTTCCGTCTCTTGATAAATCAAGGTGAGCAGGAACCAATTGATAATCCGGACTTATATTTCCGAAGAACAGCCTAGTATTATCAATCACCTCACAATAGTCTTAATCGACGCAGTGAAAAAAGATATTGTGGAATCACAAACGATGAGACGAAGATGTTTGTGATTATTTTTTATCTTGCCTATCGGAGATAGAAATCTCAAGCCAGTCATTACAATTATACTCGTACGATAGAAACAGCAAGATCAGATCACACAACTACGATAAAGTAGTATCAACCTGGCTTGAAAATCCCAATAAAGTCTTTAAGTCGTTAACCTGGTTTACAAGAAGAAACCAAAGGTTAAATGAGAATCGACTTTATCTTAGCACAACTAGTATCACATAGAATGTGTGGGGATTAGGTTTCCCAGTTGTTAGAGTTCTCCCATATATAGTCTTTAAAATCAAGGTTTGCAATCAATGTTATCTTGGTAACAAAGCATTCAATATTCACCGTTATATGAAAACCTGATTAGATTCAAGCTAATATTTATCAGCAGTTAGATCGAAAACATAGCTTGTTATACACAAATAAAATGCACATTTCTAGGCTTGTGTAACCGTACCCAAACTTGTACATTAGTTGGTTCAACAATAGTTAACTAAATGGTTAGCCATATGATCACTTTCATATCAACCATATTCTTCTTCACCATAACTAGTTCAGATGACTCAAATGAACTAGTTAGAGAGTTGTTCAATTGAAAGAAAATATCATGTACTACACAAGACACAATTGAAGCAAAAATGATTTGCTTCACTTGAATCGGTTCATGAACTATATAGCCACTGTTTGCAATTGCATTCCTTAGTTAATATGAATAAGTTCACAATCATCATTTTTAGATATAACCTACTCAAGTTCGCGGGCTTAAGTTCCCGGATGGAGTTCACAAACTCCAGCAGAAATTCTCGGGTTTGAGAACTTCGCCAGTTCGCGGACTTAGCTCACGCACTACTCCGGTTCACTTGATCAACCGAGTTTGCAAACTTTGGTTCAAGGAATAAGGACTTATACATATATGTGTTTCCATAACAATTCTTATATCCTCTAATGGTTATATAATCTAAACTCTCATTTCAATCATTGAAATATTCTCAGAGGACGTTATATAGTTCTTATTCACAAACCATTTTTCGTCAGAGCAATTTTCAAAGTGATTGAAACATAACATGACTTTCGTCACTAGGTAAAGATGAACTTGGCTAAAGCGAAAGCTTACCAACACATATTTCGAGAAATAGATAGGCGATATAAACTCGGCTTGAAATACCAAATGTGTATAATCCAAGTCTATATAGCAAAAAGACTTTTGTCTCAAGATAGGAGATAAATAGACTTTTGAGTGATAGATAAGTTCAAGTCTCCATATACATTTTAGTCGACGAAGATCCACCAGTTCCTTGAGTAGTCCTTCGTCTTGAATGATGATTTCAATGGAGTTCTTGAGCTCAACTACACTTTCTATCCTAGTCCGAGACCTTAGCTATAGTAGGCTAGAAATCAAGACTTATAGTTTTGATCACTAACATTGACAAACATGCTTGAGATAGAAACGCATGCGAGTTCGATCGAGCAATTCTCTAACAATCTCCCCCTTTGTGAATTTTTAGTGACAAAACTATCAATACATATGGAATACAAAAAATATATAAATAAACTTTTGTAGCTCCTATTCCACATGCCTAATCTTCAACATTACTCGAAATTTTCGTCACTTCCAAGTACTCCAATGATCCCAAAGGTTATAATTTTAGCATCATCGTTGTTGAAAGTCCGTAGCTATAACAACGAGAAAACAAGAGTTCTCATTGTTATACAGTGTCATAGTATCATTACACAGCGTCAAAGTTCAATTGTATCACAACTTTAACAAAAATACTATGGTAATATGTCACTCACCCTTAGTCAATACTCCATCTCCCATGGAAACCACTCCCCTTTACATAATGATCTGAAAACCATATGTATTTGTAGTGTGAACTACATATTAATTCTCCCCCTTTTTGTCAATAAAATTGGCAAAGGTACAAGAACGGGATCCTAATGAAATTTCCGAAAGAGACATTTCATAACCAAAAGAAAGCATATATCATCTTATTTAGATGCAATCATAAAGCCGAAGCTAAATGCATTCATCAAGGAGTCTATAAAGATACAAGATAATCCCTATAATATTCCACAGCCGCACTCCCCACAAAGATTTGGCAATTAAGCACAAGTTCAATTAAGAACTCTCCCCTATAAAATTTCATTACCGAAATAACAAGAGCGACCTTAATTTCAAAAAGAAAAGAATGATTTCTTTGGACATAACAAATCACATACGAGTATGAATTTGAATCCAAAATATTCAATTAAATTAACCCATAAGAGACCCATGATTAATTTAATCAAACATGCTCAACATAAGTAAACTTATGGAGACTTAAAAACACTCAATTATATTAATCACAAGAAAACTCATAATTAATCTAATCGAAATACACAACTAAACTAATTACAAAAGTAATCAATTTAATTGGTCATGCTCGACATAAAGTATCTCATGGAACAAAAACTATGTCAAAACAATGACTCAGTCGATAGAACTCAACATAAGACACCTTATGGAACAACACAATATGTACACAAAAATTGTGGATCGGAGATTGACCTTATACCGTGGAATAAGCAATGACTCAATCTATTTTCCATCACCATTTGCACAATGACATTCAATAGACATAATCCTTGAACACAAAAGATTTGAACCTGTCTTCCATCAAGAAATGACATAATAGGATTAACTTTTGTATTTGTCAAAATTCAATTCATTCTTTCATCAATACATGCGTATCAACTCATGAACGACTTTACTTTTGACAAAGTATGGGGCAATCAAGTTCACGGACGTAAACACACATATCCCATAACAATATTGCAATATATAAAACCATAAAGATTAATACTGCAAAAATCATCTTCCAAACAATTTTAGAATTTAAATAAATAAACCTAAAACATGAAGATGAAAACGTTGGACATAGTTATGTGTAATCACAATAATGGCTATTCCAAACTCTAATTATTCTTCTAAATAAAACAAAAAAGAAGATTTACCAGGTACTGTAGATCTTTCTCAGAGCATCTACCGAGAATTCCTTCTCATTGTTGAAAAACCCATTGATTATGGGATCGTTCAATTCCTCTAAATCTTCAGAAATATCAGTAAACTCACTAAGTTCTCTTTTTAGCTCACACAAGGCGTTCTTGGTTAGAGACAACATTTGTTCATAGTGAGTTATCTTCTCCAAAGAGGAAACGATTTGAGATTTTAAATCATTTCTCTTGTTGATGAAATCTTTCACCATGCCTCTAAAATCAATATCATAATGATAAACAGACAAGAGACAGTTAGAGGAAGAACCTTCTCAATTGATTGTTGACTTCGCTCTCTTTACTCTTGAGGAAGAGATTCCTTCACAAAGATACACATTAACTGCTTCAACTGCATCTCTTTTTGTGATTCCTCTGGTCACAGAAGCCATGAGTATGTATCTTTTGAATAGGAATGAGAACACACAAGAATAAAAACGGATTTATGAACCCACAAACCCTAGAGACATATAATAAGTCTTTCAGGGCCTTCAATTTTTTTAGGAGAATATTTTCTTAACAAACATAAGAAAAAGACTTACAAAAATGACTTTGGGCCATTTTTAGTGAAAACCTCATTTTTCCCAAGCTAAACAATGAGGATGCGAACGTCTATGAAACTAGACGGTGAAGTTGTGAGCCAAACGCACCCTTTGTTTATCACATGGTGATTTACCAAGGTTTGTTGTATAAACAGACATCCTACCTCTTATGATTCTGGAAGCATTGGTTTTATGAGACCCATGTTGATTTTCCAGATTCATCTTTTGCATGTTTCTTTGCAGTCTGGAAATTCTTTTGTTGTTCCTCTTGAATCTCCAACAAGTGCTTTGAACATGATTTGCATTTCCATAAAACGAACAAATCAAGGATCCTCTGTCTCGTTGAAGTTCCTTCTGTTTATCATAACTGCCAACATTTATTTTTCCAAGACAAGTAGAAACGACCGGGTTGACAATGTCTGCAGTCTTGCTTTTAAATCCTAAACCATTTGTATTTCCAAAGGATTTCTGACCAAATAACATTGCTGAGATTTTGTCAGAGCTTCCTGATAATCTTTGTAGATCATCCTTGAGAGTATTAGTCTCTTTTTCCTTCAGAAAAATGGTTCTGGTGAGTTTATAATTAAGACAGTCTATCTCAAGATCTTTTACATGGATTAATGATTCTAGTATCTTCAATGAATCTTTTAATTGAAGATTTTCTTGAAGAACTTCTTTATTCAAGAATTCAAAAATCTCTGTGTCAGGCTCAACTTCTGACTCAGATTTTGAGTATATGGATGGTTCTGCTGCATGAGCTGAGGGTTCATCACATCCATCAGACATATTCAAAACGTTGACACATAAGAACTTTTCTTTCTTAGAATCATTAGCAGCAAGAGCTGACAGTGGATGTTTATCACATCTAATGCTCCTTTTTACAAATTCATTGATCCTTTCTGTTATTAATGGTTTATCAAACTAATCACCATTTGAGCAACACTCATCTGCCCAAGACAAGTTAGAGCTTCCACTTGTGTTAGAAACAACATTGAATGAAAAGATTTTAGAAATTTGATCAAGAACTTTTACCTTTCCAAAAGGAGCGTTTTTGGAGAGGGAGTTGAGGTTATTTCCTCCATCGATGACGTGCTTATCAGAACCGTGTTTATTTTCTTCAAATACAGTTTCTAAGATATTCCAGGCATCTTTAGACTTAGTGCAAGTAGACATATAGTGCTGAAAGTCTAGGGAAATGGCATGTATGGTAACATTTAATCCGTCAGAGTTTTGCATCGCTGCAAGGGATTCTTCAGGACTGTAACTACCAACATCCTTATGTAGAGATACATCGCCTTCTGTATTAATCGGAGGATCATAGCCATTAACAACACGTACCCAGGTTCTAAAATCACGTGCTTGAAGGAAAGCACGCATAGAAATTTTCCACCATGGGTAGTTTGAGCCATCGAAGGCTGGTGGTACGTTTATAGAGATAGCACTTATGTCCATAGAGTCAGATCGCTATAACACAGGCTTGTAAGGTCTTAAACGTGTTTTCTTGCTCTGGTACCAATTGAAAAAAAGGGGGTCTAACAACCACACCCAATATTTCGCTTAAAAATCTGTATGGACAAACTCCAATATACTTTCTAGAGAATCAACTAGACAGTCAGACTCAATCTAGATAAAAAGTATATCAAAGAGTTTATATCTCAATCTCTCGATTTGATATATACTCAAGCAGATAGAAATCTGCGAGTCTTTATCAAATACTAGAGATATAACTTGGATGGTACCAAAGACTAATATCCAAGTGTCAATAAATTTAAATCAACATCCAAAAGGTCGAATATTCTAATTGATTGAACAACGCAAAATCTGTGATATTTCAATTATATAACAAAATATAATGCGAAAAAGAAATAATACAGACACCAGAATTTTGTTAACGAGGAAACCGCAAATGCATAAAAACCCCGGGACCTAGTCCAGATTGAACACACACTGTATTAATCCGCTACAGACACTAGCCTACTCCAAACTAACTTCGGTCTGGAATGTAGTTTAACCCCAACCAATCTCACACTGATCCAAGGTACAATTATGATCCTACGTCTCTGATCCCAGCAGGATACTACGTACTTGAGTCCCTTAGTTGATCTCACCCACAACTAAGAGTTGCTACGACCCAAAGTCGAAGACTTTAATAAACAAATCTGTATCACACAGAAAAGTCTATGGTAATAGATAAATCCGTCTCCCACGAATATACCTACGAGTTTTGTTCCGTCTTTTGATAAATCAAGGTGAACATGAACCAATTGATAATCCAGACTTATATTTCCGAAGAACAGCCTAGTATTATCAATCACCTCACAATAGTCTTAATCGAAGCAGCGAAAAAAGATATTGTGAAATCACAAACGATGAGATGAAGATGTCTGTAATTACTTTTTATCTTGCCTATCGGAATAGAAATATCAAGCCAATTATTACAATTGTACTCGTACGATAGAAACAGCAAGATCAGATCACACAACTACGATAAAATAGTATCGGTCTGGCTTCACAATCCCAATAAAGTCTTTAAGTCGTTAACCTGGTTTAGAAGAAGAAACCAAAGGTTAGAGGAGAATCACTCTAGCTTAGCACAACTAGTATCACACAGAATGTGTGGGGATTAGGTTTCCCAGTTGCTAGAATTCTCCCTTATATAGTCTTTCAAATCAGGGTTTGCAATCAACATTAGCTTGATAACAAAGCATTCAATATTCACCGTTAGATGAAAACCTGATTAGATTCAAGCTCATATTTATCAACCGTTAGATCGAAAACATAGCTTGTTATGCACAAATGAAATGCACGTTTTTAGGCTTGTGTAACCTTACCCAAACTTGTACATTAGTTGGTTCAACAATAGTTAACCAAATGGTTAGCCATATGATCACTTTCATATCAACCATATTCTTCTTCACCCTAACTAGTTCAGATGACTCAAATGAACTAGTTAGAGAGTTGTTCACTTGCAAGGAAATCTCATGTACTACAGGAGACACAATTGAAGTAAAAACGATTGGATTCACTTGAATCGGTTCATGAACTATATAGCCACGGTTTGCAATTTCATTCCTTAGTTAATATGAATAAGTTCACAATCATCGTTTTTAGATATAACCTACTCAAGTTCGCGGACTGGGTTCGCCGAAATTCTCGGGTATGAGAACTTCGCCAGTTCACAAACTGGGTTCGCGGACTGAGTTCGCGGAATTAGCTCATGCACTACTCCGGTTCACTTGATCAACAAAGTTCGCAAACTTTGGTTCAAGGAATAAGGACTTATACATATCTGTGTTTCCACAACAATGCTTATATCCTCCAATGGTTATATAATCTAAACTATCATTTCAATCATTGAAACATTCTCAGAGGACGTTATATAGTTGTTATTCACAAACCATTTTTTGTTAGAGCAATTTTCAAAGTGATTGAAACATAACATGAATTTCGTCACCAGGTAAAGATGAACTTGTCTAAAGCGAAAGCTTACCAACACATATTTCGAGAAATAGATAGGCGAGATAAACTCGGCTCGAAATACCAAATGCGTATAATCTAAGTCTATATAGCAAAACGAATTTTGTCTCAAGATAGGAGATACAGTAGATAGACTTTTGAGTGATAGATAAATTCAAGTCTCCACATACCTTTTAGTCGATGAAGATCCACCAGTTCCTTGAGTAGTCCTTCGTCTTGTATGATGATTTCCATGGAGTTCTTGAGCTCAAATACACTTTATATCCTAGTCCGAGACCTTAGCTATAGTAGACTAGAAATCAAGACTTATAGTTTTGATCACTAACATTGACAAACATGCTTGAGATAGTAACGCATGCGAGTTCGATCGAGCAATGCTCTAACACGCTGCAAGGTATTGCCATTATCATAGGAGAATGGGACATCGGACAGTATAATGTCTCGCGATAAGAAGCATATTTGAAAGAAAACGCGAGTCTGGAAGGCTTGAGGCAGCAAGACAAATGATCGAGCAAGACCCTTTTCTGCGTCATTAAGAACAAAGGAAACCGATGAGCTAAATGTAAAAACGCGACAGCAAACAACGGGTAAAGAAAAATATAATCTGTAATGTCTTTCCCTTATAAATAATTTCAAAAAAAAATCTCACTAGTGTTGATTAAAAAAAAAGGATTGCGGGAAAGCCAATGGCGCCCGATCGACTAACAAAATGTTGCGGAACGTTAATTACGATCGACTGACAAAAGGTTGCGGGAAATCCAATGGAGCCCGATCGACTGACAAAAGGTTGCGGAACGTTAATGACGTCTGATCGACTGAAAAAAGGTTGCAGGAAAGCCAATGACGTCCGATCGACTGAAAAAAGGTTGCGGGAAAGCCAATGACACATGATCGACTGACAAAAGGTTACGGGAAAGCCAATGGCACCCGATCGACTGATAAAAGGTTGCGGAACGTTAATGACGTGCGATCGACTGACAAAAGGTTGCGGGAACGCCAATGGCACCCGATCGACTGACAAAAGATTGCGGAATGTCAATGACGTCCGATCGATTTACTAAAGGTTGCGGAACGTTAATGACGTCCGATCGACTGACAAAAGTTTGCGGGAACGACAATGACACCCGATCGACTGACAAAAGGTTGCGGAACGTTAATGACGTCCGATCGACTGACAAAAGGTTGCAGAACGTTAATGACTTGTGATCGGCTGACAAAAGGTTGCGGGAACGCCAATGGCACCCGATCGACTGACAAAATATTGCGGAATGTCAATGACGTCCGATCGATTTACTAAAGGTTGCGGAACGTTAATGACGTCCGATCGACTAACAGAAGATTGTGGGAACGCCAATGGCATCCGATCGACTGACAAAAGATTGCAGAATGTCAATGATGTCTGATCGATTTACTAAAAGTTGCAGGAACGCCAATGGCACCTGATCGACTGACTAAAAAACCGCGGGAATGTCAAAGTCACCCGATCGGATGGAAAATTTACTAAAATACGGGGATTCCGATGGCGTCCGATTGACTAATGAAAGGTAGTAGGAACGCCAATCACGCCTGCTCAACTGAAAAATAACGGAAAGGTCAAGCTCGACCAATAGATAAAAGAGAGGAAAAAAGAGAATAGGCGCGTCCACATTATTCCCCGCCCACCCGCACCCCAAGGTGTTCCATAAATTCAAGGAGGAAGTAGGCGCGTTCATATTATGCCTCGCCCACCCACACCTCAAGGTGTTAAATAAATTCAAGGAGGGAGTATGCGCGTTCATATTATTCCCCGCCCAC